>NW_005876080.1:2491-10761 GCF_000147115.1 Myotis lucifugus | reverse complement strand
ACCCCAGTCATGTTTATCTTCTGTGGAGCAGTCATTGTCATTGATTATAATCAAGATGTTTTGTGGCTCTTTTGTCTTCTCAAATGTTCCCATCAGAGCCATTGGTGCTCAGGCAGCAAAACAATGATGGAGACAAAGGCTGTCTTGACTCAAAGTATGTGGCTTTGTGGGTTTGGGTGAAAGTTCTTCATCGTTTGTTACATTTTCTGTACTGACATGAGACTCACCCAGAGGGTATATGAATGTGGAATGAATATACAGTTGTGAAACCTGTGCATCAAAAATAGGTGAACATACATTTGTTTTTATCTTGAACCATTTTTAACAGCTGTAATGAGTAAGTTACATGTGTTAAGTATAGTGTTTCATAAATCTTGACATGTGATAGAAACTGAAACCATCATTATAGTCATAATGCTGACTATATGTTTCACTGTGTATTTGCTTCATGTCCTATTTTAACCTGTTCCTGTTCTTCACAGCTTTCCTAGTTTCCATGGATTTACATCCCATTTTCATAGGAAACTATTTTTTAAAGTATTTTTCTGCTTTAATTTTTTTTTCATAAATACTTGGAGATTTTTTCAAGTTATATTAGTACCTCAAGTTTTTTTCTGATAGATATTCTTTTTAAAAAATAATAATATTTTATTGAGGAAACTTTCCAGAACGCTCGGTGTGAGGTGGAGGATCGGGACATTGGGAGGATAAGGACACATTTGTAAAATCTTATTCAATAAAGGGAAAAAATTGGTTGAAATTTTAACCCTGATAGTATGGCTTGTGTCTTAAATAATAAGAAAAATAAGACTACTCCCATTCCAGAGAGGCCTTAAACTATGCCCCAGACAGAGTTGTCAGTGCTGACACCCAGACAGTTGCCAGGCCTTGAGATATGGCCTCATGGCCCCTTCCCAGCAGGTCCTCTTTCTCAGAAGGCCTGGAAATCTCATTCCAAATTTGGGAGACAGACGACTGGAAAAAGTATAAATAAAGAGAGTTTCCTCCATATTGGGAGCCCAGAATTTGAAAGACATTTTTCTCTGGGCCTGCACAGAATTTAATAATAAAATGTAACTCCTGTAGTCGGCACTGCAGTTCAGCCTCTGCTTCGGCAGGGTGCTGTAACTGTAGTTGCTGGCCAACTTAATTGAGGCTCCTAAATCTTGATCTGAGTCCCTGGTGGTTGTCTCCACAGGTCACCCAATTACAGAGAGGAAGGGAAATGGGTAGTGAGTTAGAAACATCGCTCACTCCCTCAGCTGCCTCCTGCACCCCCCCCCCCTATTGGGGATGTGCCCACAACCAAGGTACATGCCCTTGACCAGATTCAAACCTTGGACCCTTCTATCCACAGGACAGCACTGTATCCACTGAGCCAAACCAGTTCAGGCTCTGAGAGGTTTTCTTATCATTGATATATCGTCATCAGTTTGTCCATTTTAATAAATATTTGGTTATTTCTAACAGAGCTGGTACAAACATGTCTGTATAATTCCTTGTATGTATATAAGTGTTATTTACCTTTGTCAAAAATTCAGTGCATAATCTGGGTTTTTGAGTAGATGAATGTTTAAATTTACTGAGATTAGCAAATTGTGATCTCAATGGAATATACCACCGGGGCCATTGTAGCTCAGTGCTTGGCCATCATCTTATGGAGCACAGGGTTGTGGATTTGATTGCCAGTGGGGATATGTGCCTGGCTTGTGGGCTAGACCTACAGAAGTGGGTGTGCAGGAGGCGGCTGGCCAATATGGCACTCTTCCATCAATGTTTCTCTCCCTCTTCCTTCTCTCTAAAAATTAATAAACTATTCTTTAAAAATAGAAAATAAACTTTAACTGATTGTAATTTTTTACATTTTTTTTTCAGCAGTGTGTTAGGGATTCACATTCTCCACATCCTAGAGCAAAATTTGTTTGGTCAATCCTAATTTATTTAAACTTTTTTGGGGGGAGGTTTATTGTGGTTCCTCACTGTTGGATTGTATTTTTCCTAGGGATTTGTGGTGAGCATTTTCTCAGAAGTGTATTTGCTGAGTCTGTATCTTTGTTAAAACATCATTTGTTCTGCCTAATGTGCTATGAGTTTCGGCAATTTTCTTTAACAATAGGATTGAGAACAACAAAGATGGATATTGGAATTTCACTCATTTTGTGCCTTTTTTACTTTGGGAAATAAACATTTTTTGTATTAGAATAATATGTTTTAATATTTTTTACTTAAAAAATTTAATTGTCCTAGTTAGTTTGGCTCACTGAATAGAGCATCAGCCTTTGGACTGAAAGGTCCAGGGTGAGCTTCTAGTCAAGATCAGCTGCCCAGGTTGCAGGCTCAATCCCCAGTGTGGGGACTGCAGGAGGCAGCCAATCAATCAATCATTCTCTCTCATCATTAATGTTTCTCTCTCTCTACTTCTCCCTTCCTCTCTGAAATCAATAAAAATATATTTTAAAATATTTTAATTTATTTTACTAAATTGATAAGTATATTTAATTGATTTTAAAATATTTTTAATGATTTCATAGACCAAGGTAGGTGGAGAGAGAAAAAAAAAACAATGATAGCCAATCAAGGGGACTCAGTCTACCTATGAATCAGGAGGTGTTGGGGTCCAACCCCAACGGGTCCAGGGATCCCCAAAGGTGTGGACGGAGTCGGCGAAGAATGAATGCCATGGAAACTGGGTTCAGTTCATCAGCATAGCGAGGTTCTCCCTCCAGGATCTCCAGCGAAGTTCTGGCTAGGATCTCCAGCGAAGTTCTGGCTCTAGGTTCTCTAGCCAAGTTTTGGTCAGGATCTCCAGCCAGGTTCTGTGTCCATGTTCTCTCGCTAGGTTCTCCAGCCAGGTTCAGTCACCAGGTTCTATCCAGGTTCTTTTGCCATGTTCTGTCTAGGTTCTCCAGTGAAGTTCTGTAGCCAGGTTCTGTCCAGGATCTTTTGCCATGTTCTCTGGCTAGGTTCTGGTTAGGAGCTGATGAGGAGCTGATGTGGAGCTGATGAGGAGCTGATGAGGATCTGATGAGGAGCTGATGAGGATCTGATGTTTATTGTCTTGTTACATCCGTATTTATACCAGCCGATTTTAATCCTGTCAATTTCTATTACAAAGGTTAGGGCGTTTCTTATCTCCATTCCAGGGAGTAAAGATTATGTAGCTTAACTACCCACCTGGCACTTAATTAAGGGGTTGTATCCCCTCCCTAACCTCAGGGAAAAATCCCCACCTGGGGAAACAACCTTTCTCGGAGAGGTGACCTTGGTTAAAACACATAGTGCTAAGGGGAGCAAACATATTAAGAACAGTATGCTATATACGCCAGGTCCATTGAAACATATGCTGTGCAGATGTTTCTTTCCTGCAGCGACTGTGTCAAGCAGCAAGGATGGACCGGCTCCCGGCAAATTCCCCCTTTTTTATTTTTAAATGATAGCGCAAGAGTCCTCGGACTTGGCTGAGAGAGTAGCTTCCACTTCTTACTTTTCTACCATCTGTTGGGCCTCAGTTGTTAACTTCTTCAGTTGACCCCATGTTGGCAACTCAGTCCCTTGCATAGCCTTTCTTTTCTTCTTTTTTCCGTTTTTCTGTCATTGGGGCAACTCTAAGTCTTTGGCACGATGAGACAAGGAGCTTCTCTGGGTCCATTGTGGTGATACACGTAATGCATTTACTCAATCCAAGGCAGGCATTAAAAAGAAAAACCCTAAATGCTCTCTTGTATCCATTTTAAGAGTAGGATTGGCGCTTTCCGCTATTACCTGAGTCCTGATCTATCAGCCCAGGGAGAGCTTTCCAATCCTGCACTTTTCTGGGGTGGAAAGGCTGCAGTGGGGTTAAGGATAAGGCTCCTTTGGCCTACCTTCTCCCATGCCTCTACATTTACCTTTCCGGCACCTTTCCTTCCTCAGAAAAGCATGGACACACTTCTTGTATAAAACATTCCATCTGACTGGGAGTAACCTTAACTCCTCTGCTAGCAAGCATATGTGTTAAAAGATCAATACAGAGTCTTTTTTCTTTAGACTCAGTATGGCACATCTTCTTAATCTAAGGATCAATACAGAGTCTTTCTTTGGACTCAGTATGGCACATCTTTCTAAGGATCAATACAGAGTCTTCTTTCTTTGGACTCAGTATGGCACATCTTCTCAATCTAAGTTCTGTACTATCCACCTTCTTACCCTACTTATCCTCTATAGGGGGGCTGCAGCACCCTGGTGGAGTCCTATCCGTCCCGAGTGTGGGGGTTCTCAATGGGGGTGGGGGCTTACCTAGGGGAATCCTGTTTCAGGGTTTCCCAAAGGTGTGGATGGAGTCGGCGAAGACTATCCACCCTCTTTCTACAGTGGAGTCCTATCCGTCCCGAGTGCAGGGGGGCTTACCTAGGGGAATGGGGGGCTTACCTAAGGGTCCCTGTTCGGGCGCCATATGTTGGGGTCCAACCCCAGCAGGTCCAGGGGTCCCCAAAGGTGTGGACGGAGTCGGCGAAGAATGAATGACATGGAGACTGGGTTCAGTTCATCAGCATAGCGAGGTTCTCCCTCCAGGATCTCCAGCGAAGTTCTGGCTAGGATCTCCAGCGAAGTTCTGGCTCTAGGTTCTCTAGCCAAGTTTTGGTCAGGATCTCCAGCCAGGTTCTGTGTCCATGTTCTCTCACTAGGTTCTCCAGCCAGGTTCAGTCACCAGGTTCTATCCAGGTTCTTTTGCCATGTTCTGTCTAGGTTCTCCAGTGAAGTTCTGTAGCCAGGTTCTGTCCAGGATCTTTTGCCATGTTCTCTGGCTAGGTTCTGGTTAGGAGCTGATGAGGAGCTGATGTGGATCTGATGAGGAGCTGATGAGGATCTGATGAGGAGCTGATGAGGATCTGATGTTTATTGTCTTGTTACATCCGTATTTATACCAGCCGATTTTAATCCTGTCAATTTCTATTACAAAGGTTAGGGCGTTTCTTATCTCCATTCCAGGGAGTAAAGATTATGTAGCTTAACTACCCACCTGGCACTTAATTAAGGGGTTGTATCCCCTCCCTAACCTCAGGGAAAAATCCCCACCTGGGGAAACAACCTTTCTCGGAGAGGTGACCTTGGTTAAAACACATAGTGCTAAGGGGAGCAAACATATTAAGAACAGTATGCTATATACGCCAGGTCCATTGAAACATATGCTGTGCAGATGTTTCTTTCCTGCAGCGACTGTGTCAAGCAGCAAGGATGGACCGGCTCCCGGCAAGGAGGTCAGTTCCTTTGCCCCTCAGAGCACATGCGTGGGCCCCTGCTAGATCCCCAGGTGGGGCTTCCTGGAGGCAGCTTATCACTGATTCTCTCTCATCATTGATGTTTCTATCTTTCTGTGCCTTTCCCTTCCTCTGTGAAATCGATAAAATATTAAAGAAAATTGAGTCCCTTATCTTAGAAAAGAAACATCAATGATGCCAGGGAATCATTGATCGCTGCTTCCTCCACACCCTACTGGGGATGGAGCCTGCAATCTGGGCATGTGTTCTGACTGGGACTCTATCCAAGGACCTCTTTGTGCACAGGTGTAAGCTCAAGCACTGACCCATGCCAGCTGGGCGAGTCATTACTTTTTAAATGCTATGCCCTGTGCAATGACCATTTTTAATTTTAACCTGCACTACTAACATTCTCCATTGCTTTCAGAACACCAGTCATCTGATCCTGCACTAAGCCCTTGCTTTGTCCTCTTCTGCATTTTCCTTGTCTCCTGTCATGGGGGTTCTTGGATTGGAACAGATCTCTCAGGAAGGCCAGAGGGCATCTGGGTGGCAGGCTGTTTAGGAGTCCCAAAGCCAATGCAGCAGAAAATGGGGGGCAGTGAGCAGATTCCCTATGCCCTGGATCAGGCATCCTAGATTTGAATTTCAGATTCTGTATTATCACTGGGACTTACAGTGAAATAACCCCTTCTGCTGGTCTAAGTCAGTTTCCTCCTGTGAAAAACAAGTATGAGGTATGTCCCCATGCCGGAGCTATTGGAGAAGGTTCAGTGGTAAGGTGTCTACTTGTGTAATGCAGCTGTGCCTGCAGCCTGCCTTGGCTCCAGCAACTCTAGCTACTCCCTTCAGAGACCTTCCCAGGCAGGCACCCCTCACTCCCCCGATGCCCGCAAGCACCTTTGTCTTTGGGTGCATTTTAGTGAGAAATGGGACCTATAAGAAGCCGCTGACTCTGCTGCAGGGAGGCAGGTGCTGTGCCACTCAGGTCTCATTGTGGTGCGTCCCATATCAAATTGCTGAAAAAGTTCAGTGTCAGAGAAATGAAGTCAGCTCCCCAAGTTTACACCACAGACAAGTGTCAGATTCAAGGAGCTGGATTTTATCTATTATTTTCTCCAGCATCAGACACAGTCCGTACCTCAGATGTGCAGCCCTCACTGGAGCAGGTACAGTCTGAGGCCCAGGGTGGCTCAGCTGCAGCTCCTGTTTCCATGGCTGCAGTTATGCTTTTCCTCCCATTCCCTTTACACCTCAGACCACTTACCCTTGGCCTCCCTGTGTGTATGGGAACACCATCATTTCTCAGCTGCAGTGGTTTCTGCAGGGGATCCTTCTTTCAGAGTGAGCTGCTGGTTGTCTACTTTCCCTTTGATCCCAGCACTGGTTTTGACCCTCAGGAATCCTTGGTAATTAGGGCTGGGTCTCTGCACCTTTGTCCACAAGTTGGGTGTCATGCTGTGACCCCTTCCACTGATGAATTTGATGCCTCAGCTTGCTCCTTTAAATGATGTTCCTATGTGGCACTGATATTCACCCTGCAGGAGTGGATACAATTGGACATGAATTTTGGGACCTAATATTTGGAAATGATGCTGGAGTTCTACATGTTGTTGGTCTCATTGGACGGATGTTCACTCCTTATTCATGCATAGGACCGACTCGCCATGTGATTCTGTCCTCTATATCCCTACTGGCTGAATGAGACACTGGCTCTCACCATGTATTCTCTGCAGCCCAGATCATGTTCTGGACCCATGTCCTTCCCAGTCTCCTGTATCTTCACCTGGATCTTTGGGTCGGAACAGAGTCCTTTTGAATACAAGCCCTCATCACAGTGCACTACACAATGGGCCACAACTGAGATCCTTACTGTGCTTTTCCTGAAAATCCACCCTGATTCCACACACAACATTTTTGACTGTAGGGGTGGGTGATTTTAGGTGAAGGTGTTTGCCATTTTGGCAGGTTATTCCATTTTTCTGAGTCATTTCCATGTATATCTAGGTTATGTTAATAACTTTGTGATTGTTATTGCCCTGTTAATCTATATTACATCGATTTAATTATTGGGCCAAACAAAGAACCTAGAAAAGAAGGAGGAAATATTATTTTGCTTCTACAAGTCATTTTCCTCATATTTTTCCTCTTAACTCCTTTGAATAAAGTAATACGTTTAGGATTTTTCTGGTGATGTGGGATGTGGAAGAATTCACAGCTAAAAGGAAACATGCAGAGAGGAACTTCATTTTACTTTCCAAGAGAAGAAAGGGCCAAGTATTGCTAGTCACTCACTACATGGCAGCGATAAAGGGGCGTCTTCTTGTCAGCAGTGGCTGTTGCTTAGGGAGAAGGAAGGAGGCGCGTTGCAGAGCACTGAAGTTGAGTAGATGTGAGAGGCTGTCTTTAAAAGTTACAGTTTGCTTTCCAGGAGATAGTCTGGCATATGTATAGGGAGGTGTTTTATCACTATTTTCCCCAAGCCTATAAAATATGACTAGAGAAAAAGTTATGAAGAGTTCAAAACAGAATTGTGTGAAGGGAGGGCGGGGGAGAAACTTTCTACTAATTAGAGACACTTCTGTGCCAAATATCCTTGAGGTGTGACAACAGCAGGGAGGAGGGTTAGCAAGAATGTAGCCTTGAAAGTAACTGATCTTGTTCAGCAGTTTGAACAAATGAGCTGTTTGAAGTAGAGGAGCCAACAATCTTGGGATTTAATTAATAGGTGCATCTCATATATTGTGGAAGGCCGCAGCCAAGAAAAATAAATACATTTTTGTTGTATTTACAAATATCTCCAGCACATTTAGAACCTAAGGCTTTATTGACCTGAAGAGTGACTACTTCTAGGAGACCAAATAAAGGTACACCAGCAATACTGGGAGCATCAGTAATGGGTCCGCGTGGAAATAAAAGCCTCTTTGAATTTTCTTGACTTTATTTTCATATTTTTAAATTATTTATTTTCTGAAGTTTTACATATTTCTCTTTTCTCCTGTTTTGGACTCTCCCTCCCCCCCCCCCCCTTCC
>NW_005876080.1:0-2391 GCF_000147115.1 Myotis lucifugus | reverse complement strand
GAAGCCACCACTGGCCCAGGGGCTGTGTCCATTAGTTATGCTAATATGCATGCATATAATCCTTCAGTCATTGAATTTTCTCTTCAACCGACAGGTTCTAACTCCCCACTATGGAAAAAAAAAATGATGGCATATACCAGCCATGGGCAAACTACGGCCCGTTAGAAATGAATAAAACTAAAAAAAAAAGACCGTACCCTTTTATATAATGATGTTTACTTTGAATTTATATTAGTTCACATAAACACTCCATCCATGCTTTTGTACCGGCCCTCCGGACCAGTTTAAGAACCCATTGTGGCCCTCGAGTCAAAAAGTTTGCCCACCCCTGGCATATACTAAACCTAGGAAGTTCAGGGAGTCTGGCATGGCTTGATGAATTTTACAAACTCAGAGGCCAAAAGTAACCATTTATGATTTGAAGTTAAAACTTTCCAAGTAAAAGCAAGTCATAGGGCTACTTATAGCCTAGCCTGTTTTTGCTTTTGTTTTTGCAAAGGTCAATTTTTACTTTAGTTTGCCTGTGTATTGTCTTTTTCCATCTGGGATAACATACCTTTGGATTTTCAGGGAAATTTTCGTTTTAGAGACTCCTAAAGGCAAAATCTCCCAGCACAGAAAAACACAGGCCCCAATTATTATTGTTATTGTGTTAAATATTAACTGTTAACTGTTCAATAAACTTTTTAAAAGTAGTTTATGTCTACTTTTTAAAAGTATATTTTATTGATTTTTTTACAGAAAGAAAGGGAGAGGGATAGAGAGTTAGAAACATCGATGAGAGAGAAACATCCATCAGGTGCCTTCTGCACACTCCCTACTGGGGATGTGCCTGTAACCAAGGTGCATGTCCTTGACTGAAATCAAACCTGGGACCCTTGAATACGCAGACTGATGCTCTATCCACTGAGCAAAACCGGCTACGGCTATGTCTATTTTTTAAAGTTTCTATCAAATCTCTGAGATTTCCCTCCTCAGGCCCACCCCATAACCCCAATTTATCATCCATAAATTTCATGAAACCCCAATATGTCTTTTCCATTGAGACTAACTTACCAGAAAGGTGCAAAACTGCCATTCTCCCAAGCAGTGCTCAATCTGTTCTTATTTTGCTTCCTAGCAATGTGGCAGGCTTGGGTCAAATGAACTTAGAAAAGTTCTAGACAGGTTTGGACATTTCTTACAACAATACCAAAAGCAATTGACTCATGTGAAGCAGGAGAAGGTTCCATGGAGGAGTATCAGCATTTCCAGGGACTCAACTGACGGAAGACAGATTTTTAACCACAAATTGAGAGCATATCCGGAACCCAGCAAGCTAGAGTTTCCCCCTTGCTTTCAGACAGCAGAAGAAACTGCTTAAGGCTCAGGTGAATGTTTTTATTTTGTGTGTGTGTGTGTGTGTCTGTGTGTGTGTGTGTGTGCCTGTGCTTAATCCTCACCAGAGGATGTTTTTTCATTTTTCTTTTTTTTCTGTCCCTCCAACTTGCGTCTGAGATTCTGCACTCAATGTCATGGTTCCATGTCTCTCAATTCACTCCATCTGTTGTTTTTTCAATTAATTAGATTCCACATGTGAGAGAGATGAAGTGATGCTTGTCTTTCTCTGACGGAGTTATTTCACTGAGCAGGATGCTCTCCAGGTCCCTCCATGCTGTGTGAAAGGGTAAGAGAGTCTTCATTTCTAGTGCAGCATGGTATTCCATGGTACAAAGGTTCCACAGCTTTGCTATCCAGGCGGCACTCTTTTCGCAGCAGCAAGGCTTCAGGAATCTGGAGACAGGGCTGACCTGTAAATGGATACATTAGACAAATATAAAGTATGAGTGTCTGTTTTGTGACATTAACCTTGTATAATGGACTCAAAGGACGCAGGTTAGAGGCAGGTAGAGACTTGAGCAACCTCTGCGAGCTATAGTGGCCTGAAGAAGACACATGTCAAATGTCCTGAATGAAGAAACAATGCCTGTCATTCAGATTGAGCAGGTCCTGAAGAAAGATAGGCAAAACCAGCCACGCGGATACAGGAGAAACAAACTTGTCCCAGGCATTACCTGCACTGAAGGGGCTAGAGGACCCTTAGTGTAGTTGGTGTGTTCTTGGGCTATTTGCCCCTCAATCCAGTCCTGGACTCAATTGAGAGATGCAGGACTCTGGCCTTGTAGTTTAGGAACTACAATACCCAGAAGGCACGGCAGGGAATGTCACCAGGTTGAGCCAATGGAGGCTCAGAAAAGGCATTTCCGTTTGGCCGCTTCTGTAGAGCGGAAAGGGGAGTCCTAGTGGCGGGGTTTTGCCTTCTCAGGTCTTTGTTCCTGCGGTCACGTTTTCCTAGTCGCACAGTCCCGTGGACGCAGGCTGGAGAGTGGTGCTCCCCGCCTCACAGCCATG
>NW_005876079.1:0-10662 GCF_000147115.1 Myotis lucifugus | reverse complement strand
TATAATCTGGTGTGGTCTGAAGCTGTCCACCAGGTGCACTGCGCTCTAGGGCAGTGATGGCAAACCTATGACACACATGTCAGAGGTGACACAGGAACTCATTTTTTTGGTTGATTTTTCTTTGTTAAGTGGCATTTAAATATATAAAATAAATATCAAAAATATAAATCTTTTTTTTACTATGGTTGCAAATATCAAAAAATTTCTATATGTGACAGGGCACCAGAGTTAGGGTTTTTCAAAATGCTGACACGCCGAGCTCAAAAGGTTCGCCATCACTGCTCTAGGGCCTCTTGGGTGGTGCAAAGTCAGCCACTGCCTGGGGCCACCAAGCATGAGCTACAGGGGCATCTACAGATGGCTGCTACTTGTATTGGGCATGAAAGTGTCCAGGCAAGGACAAGTTTTGAAGCAAGGCAGGGTGCTGCTAGTACCAGGTCCTGGGTATCTTAATGATAGGTTTGGGGCACACTGATGCCAGCTGCTGCTTGTTTGAGAGATTATAGGAGAGTCTGAAGCCTGAGCCAGGACAAGCCATTCCTATGGAAAGGCTGCTGCAAACAATTTGGGTGGGGCTGAAATTTGGATGGGGTGGGTTCTCAGGGAATCACCCGGGCAGAACAAACTGTGTGAGCCACACTAATGGAGCCTCAGATATGGCTTGGAAACAGCTATGTGATGGGGAGGTCCCAGCATGGAACAGTGACCCCTAGGAGCAACCCTGTCTGGGAGAAAGCCACCCCTAGTTCCTGCCCAAATGATGGACAATCCAGTTCTTCCCCATATGTCCCTGGATCACCCAATTCCCCTGCCTGCCCCTGGAGCTCAGAGGAAGCAGGACCCTGTGAGTTCTTGTGCTGGTCTTTTAAGAGGAACAGCCTGGGTCTCCAGCTGCCTCCATGTCACTCAGAGACAATCATTTCTGGTTTTTACAACCTGAGGTGATGAGGACTTCTGTTCCCAGCTCTGGAACCCTGGGTTGGGGTTCTGGTGTGAGGCTGAGACCCTTTGCTTCTCACAGGAGGCCTCCAGAGCTGAGGTATCCCAGCCAATTAAAAACATGCCACATGTGGGTGTTGGACTAGCCTGCTCCCTGCCTCCACCCTTCCTACCAGTCTCGGTGAGCTTTCTCTTTACCTCCCTAGTCCGGAATGATGGCTGTTCTCTATTTTAGTTGTGCATTTCATGTGGTTGTGGGAGGCAGTGAGAACATGCATTTACCTCTGCCTCCACATTGGTTCTCACACTTTTCAAATTTTTTAAAGTGGAGGCTTAGATTATTGATTTAAAGATATTTATTCTTTTCCAACATAAGCATTGAATGCTATACATTTCCCTCCAAGCACTGCTCTTGCTGCATCTCACAACATTTGATATTTTGTAATTTCATTTTCAACAATTTAGAATTATACATTGATGACTTCTCAATGTTCCTTCAGCTCTTTGACTCGTCACTCCATTGTCTTCTGGTTTTGGTAGTTTTTCATGTGACCTTTGATGTTTTTATTAATCTTGTTCCTTGACTCATGTGTGGTTATTTCTTTACTGCTCTTAGGATTTTATCTTTTTCACCGGTTTGACTTCAATGTTCCTGGATTTAATGTTGTTTATTTTCATTCTTCTTATTGTCTTTGGTGTTCTTAGATCTCTTTATAGTTTACATCAAATTCTGAAAAACTATTTGCCATAATCTCTTCATACATTTTTCTTGGTGCCCCTCTCTCCTCTTTTTGGATTCCAATTTCATGGATAACCTAGAGGACCAGTGCACGGACTCATGCACAGGTGTGGTCCCTCAGCCTGGCCTGCACCCTCTCGCAATTCGGGACTCCTTGGGGCTTGAGGGGATCGGGCTGCACCCGGCAGTCTGACATCCCCGAGGAATGTAGGAGTGCACCAAGTGGCAGTTTTCCAGACATGAACCCGAGCCTGGGCCAGGTGCCCCGCGGCTCCAGCTCATCCTGGCCCTGCAGCACCTGCCATTGCTCAGTAGCCTGCTGCCACAGAGACAGGAGAGGATTGTGCCGCCACAGCTGTGGTCACCATCGGAGAACCTGGCATCTGTCAGTCAGCTGTGCTCATGCTGTGGGAGTGCTCTGACCACCAAGGGGCAGCACCTAAGTTGAGTGTTTGCCCCCTAGTGGTCAATGCACGTCATAGCAACTGTTCAAATGGTCGGTTGGTTGTTGGTTGTTTGGGCACTTAGGCTTTTATTTATAGAGATATCTGACTGCTTTATTGTCTCTTACATTCCTGACACTTGGCTATTTTGAGGGAAATTTATTCTGTGTTCCGTTTTGGAGAGTTTCCTTAGACTTCTTGAAGTTCATTTATGTTTAATCTGCAGTGTTAGTCTTACTCCATGTATTAATCATTTCAGATGTTGTGATTTTCTTAGGCTCTAGAAATCCAAAATACAGCCCAGTTCTACCCACTCCTTTGTGTTAGAATAAAGCCCTTGTGAGTTTCTTCCAACAGAAGCTCCTGACAGAAGACTATCCCTTTGTTAGCACAGCCGAGCTTATTGGTTGCTGGGGCTGCAGTAACATCTCTCTGGCCACTGTCCAACGATGTCCCCAATGGCCTCCTTAACATGGCAATGTCTCCTGGAGGAGGGACCAAAGGAAACATTAAGGGCTTCCTCTGACTGATCAATGGGGCAGAGGAAGTAAGTGACTACCTCCAAGGGGTGGTGTGAAAGGAAACATAAGGCATAAAGGGGAGAGGCAGTGAGTCCCTGAGGAGGGTGTTACTCCTGAAGAATAAAACCACTGACCAGTTCATCAGAGACTGAATCCCCCAAGTCCCAGCTCCTGAGCTGGTCCGCATGTCTGTGGTCCTGAGCGCCCCATGGTGTCCTGAGTGCCCCCTGCAGCCCAACCCTGCTGTCTCCTCAGGGAGGTTTGTGTCTGGGCTCACACTGACTTCCCCTCACTGTGTATCTGGCACAATAATACATGGCCATGTCCTCAGTGGTCACGGAGCTTAGCTGCAGAGAGAACTGGTTCTTGGATGTGTCTATGGAGATGGAGGTTCAGCTCTTGAGGAAGGGGCTGTAGTTAGTGTCTCCATCATGCTATATGCACCCAATCCACTCCAGCCCCTTCCCTGGGGGCTGGCAGATCCAGCTTCACCAGTAACTGCTGGTGACTGAGCCCCGAGACACAGTGCAGGTGAGGGAGAGGGTCTGTGAGGGCTTCACCAGTCCTGGGCCCGACTCCTGCAGCTGCACCTGGGACAGGACACCTGGGACAGAGAGAACACAGTGAGTCCTGAGCTCAGATGCAGCATCCCCATCTCCTCAAGCGTAAGCCCTGAGTCACTGACATCTGGGAGCTGACAGCAGGAAGAGGAAGAGCCACATGGGAGTCATGTCTTGCAGGTGAGGTCCTTGTCCCCCAGAAAGTATTATCCAGGGTGAGGAGGCCCTGCATTTAAGTGGATGCCAACTGTGTCTGTGTCTGTTGGCCATGTGGGCATTTGTATATGGGAGGTGTCTGCACATACAAAGGGCAAGAGCTGAGGGAGGTCCCGGTCTGTGGGGCTTCTCCTGGAAGGAGGTGCTGACTGTGCCCTCAGAGAACCAGGCCCTCCTTGGGGTCCTGGTCACCATGCCCAGGGACCTCTCCTTGCACACCAGGGGCTATGCTGCAGGAAGGGGGTCAGGGAAATAGGATGTGGGAACAATCCGTGACTTCTTAGGGATAAAATCAATGTGCCTCTGCTCCCATGGCTATACATAGGTAGATAGAGATAAACATATTGATTTAGATATAGTTATAGATAGATAAAGATATAGATATAGATATTGATTTAGATATTGTTTTAAATATATGTATAGCTTAACTATAGATGTATTTTTAGATATAGATAAAAGTATAGATATAGAGATTATATTCTTTATCCTTACTTGAGAATATTTTCATTGATTTTTAGAAAAATGGGTAGGGGAGAGAGAGAGAGAGAAAGAGAGGGAGAGAGAGAGAGAGACATTGATGTGAGGTAGAAATATTGAACAGAGAAAGATGGTTAGAAAGAGAGAAACATTGATGGCAGGGAACATAATTTATCATTTGCCTCCCATATCTGCAGAGATGAGAACCAAATCCACATCCTTGTCATTCATTCGTTTTAATATATATTTTATAGATTTCAGAGAGGAAGGGAGAGGGAGAGACAGAGAGAAACATCAATGATGAAAGAGAATCATTGCCCTAACCGGTTTGGCTCAGTGGATAGAGCATCAGCCTGCAGACTCAAGGGTCCCAGGTTGGATTCCGGTCAAGGGCATGTACCTTGGTTGCGGGCACATCTCCCGTGGGAAGTGTGCAGGAGGAAGTTCTTCGGTGTTTCTCTCCCATCGATGTTTCTAACTCTCTGTCCCTCTCCCTTACTCTCTGTAAAAAATCAATAAAATATATTCTTTTTAAAAAAGAGAATCATTGATCGGCTGCCTCTTGTTTGATCACTACTGGGAATGAAGCCCTCACCCAGGTATGTGCCCTGACCAGGAATGGAATCATTGGTTAAAGCTCAACCACTGTGCCACACCTGAACGGCTTGTTTCAGTTTTGAAATATATTTTCAGTTAGTTTAGAATTCACCCTTGATGGCTACTCAATTTTCCTTTAGCACTTAAAATCCTCATTTGTTGCAGTAGGTTCATGTTCAGGAGACCAGAAGTCCCGTCTGACACTGTTTCCCTTACAAAGTGATCAGAGGATAAACTAAGACCAGAGAGTGAGCCTAGAGCCAGTGGACCAAGTGTTGGGGATAGAAGAGCGTCTGTGTGGGTCCCTGGGCACCAGAAGCATGAATTAGAGAGACACAGACAGAGCTCCTGGGTCCTATTCCTTCAGGGCAGTTTGGTGCTGGACGTGTAGCAGCTGTATGGCCTCCTTTGTGGTATTTATTCTCTAGACCAGGGGTGTGCAACCCCTGCTACACGTGCAAAAAATGGCATGCCAGTAACTTTTGCTGGCACGCAAAACCCTCTCTTATAATCTTCCATTTACAATTGTTTTCTTAATATCGACTTCTTTATTTTTCAGATAAATTCAGTGTAGGTGCATCTTAGATAAATAAATAATTTTACATAACATGTATACATTAAAAAATAAATGTATTTTTCATCATCATATACTGTGTTTTAGTCGCTCGAATGAATTTTATTATTTCTTCAAGGCTCTTCATATATGTACACCTAAAGAGATATCAAGTAGGCGTAACATGTTCTCAAAAAATTAGGGTTGGCATGCAGAAGAATTTTGAGTCAGAGATTTTGCTGGTTTTGGCACACACTCGCCAAAAGTTTGCCCACTCCTTCTCTAGACTCTGTTTGGATCCAGTTTCATGCCTTGGGAAATAGAAGGACCTCTGTCATGACCAGGTGTGTTGAGGGGAAGATGTTGGAAATGATTTAGTAATAATTAAGTTTAGGTTATGAAAATCTTGTTATTGGAAGCCTGATGTCTGCATGTGACCCTGGGACACCTGTCCCCACATGATTGGGGTCAACTGGAGCCTGCACCTGACCCAGTGCCACTTTGGGGGCAGAGCTACCTGGGAACATGATGGGGGATTGACCAAGACCGAGGACATACACGTGCAGGGCTCTTGTTTCATTAGGTTGTCATCTCCTTGTTGTGTAGCCGTTCAAGTTTTCTTCCCTCACTTTCCTCTGAAATAGCCCACATGTTTCCTAGAGCCATGAAGACACTCTGTTGAGAGGGTGCAGGGGCACAAGCCATTTGTGTGTTGGTTTTGTCTCTTACATCTTTCCTGAATTCTAGTTCTATTAGCTTCTCGTACATTTTTTAGGGTTTTCTATGTACAAGATTCTATCATCTGCTTACAGATAAGGAGAAATATTTTAACTCATTTCTTTCTATGTAGACATTTGAAATTTCCTTTTCTTGCTTAATTATTCTGAGAAGTACTTCTTGTTTTGACAAATAGAAGTAGTCACAGGGGAGCCCTTGTCTTGGTCCTAATGTAAGAAGTAAAGCTTTGTAATTTTCTCTGTGTAGTGTGATGTCACTTGTTGGCTTTTCAAATGTGGCCTTTAGTATATTGAGGTCCATCACTTCTACACCTAATCTGCTAAGAATTCTAATTCTGAAACGATTTTCAATTTTAAAGGCTTTATTCTGTATCTATTTATACGAGGGTATACTTTATCTTTCATTCTGTGGATGAGATGTAGCACAGTTACTGTTTTACTTACGTTGAACCATCCTTGCATGCTCGGATGGTATCCCACTTGATCGTGGAAAATGACCCTTTCAGTGTGCAGTTTAGTTTCCTAGCATATTTTTGAGGGTTTTTGCATGTAATTTCATCAGGGATGTTGACCTGTCATTTTTGTTTCTTTCTACTTGACTTTGATATGAGTGTAATGGTCACCTGAAGAACTCTGTTTGGAAGTGTTGTCTCTTTCCTTAATTCTTGGAAGAGTTCAAGAAGAGTTGATAGAAAGTTATCAAGTTCTATTTGAAATTCTGGTAGAATTCACCCTTGAGTCCATTTGGTCCTTGGCTTTAATTTGGTGGGAGGTTTTCACTATTAATTCAATTATATTTTAAAATTTGTAGCAATCTAGCAAAGTTGGGATTAAATTCCTAATTTGAGCTTCTCTAAGAGGACTGAGAACTGTTGATCTTCACAGGGTGTGGCCAGTGTTGAAATAATAGTTGCTTGCAGACCTCATATTTATTTCATATGTTTCATATGGCATCCAAGAGAATGAAATATAACCCCATTTTTTATTTTTAAACAATTAAAAAGAAATATTTCTTTATTGATTTCAGAGAGGAAGGGAGAGAGATGGAGAGATAGAAACATCAATGATGAGAGAGAATCACTGGTTGGCTGCCTCCTGCACATCACCCACTGGGGTATGTGCTCTTGACCGGAATCAAACCCAGGACCCTTCATTCTGCAGGCCGACTCTTTATCCACTGAGCCAAATCGACTAGGGATAACCCCATTTTCTAATATAGAATTCATAAAGTCCACTGTATAAGGACATGAACAGTTTTGTATCACTGCTCATGAGTGAATGCATGTCTTTTCCAGAAACGAGTGTGTGACTGTGTGTGTGTGTTCCTGTGACTATGTGTGTGACTGTGTTTGTAACTCTATGTGTCAGTGTGTCTTATTGTTTGTGACTGTGTGTGACTGTGTATGTGACTGTTTGAGTGTGTGTGACTGCGTGTGTGTGTGACTCTGTGTGTGTGACTATGTGTCTGTGTGACTGTGTTTCCTGGGCAAGTTGTAAGAGGACGGTATGGACGCAGGGAGTCCCATGGATGCTCCTTGGCTTCCAACATGCTCCTGATGCACATCTCACCACAGTGAAGCTAGAAAACCATGGATCCAGGAGGAAAGGTGGAGGAGGAGTTCGATGATCCAAATCCCAGCCTCAGGGTTAGCTGTTCCCGCTGTGGGGTTAGCACTGCTTCCTGATGGACAAGCAGGGGCCCCTAGTGTGGGTGGATGTGGGGCTCCCTGTGTTTGGTGCACTGAGCTGACAGCTCTTCTGGGGGTCAATGTGGACCCAGAGAGGATGGGTGAGGTCCACCAGCCCTGAGTGAGCTCAGGCCTTTCAACAGAGGGAGAGCCCTGTGATCTCCCTGGAACCAGGAGGGGGAGGGCACACGGAGAGTCAGACACTGAGGGAGCTGTGACCCCAGGGAGGGAGGCAGAGCTGTACACACAGCCCAACCCCAGAAACCCACCCGTGGAGTTCACACTCATCATCAAAACGTTGAAAAGAGAGTGAAAAAACCACTTTTAGAATTTGTGAGGGAGCCTTCGTGAAGGAGAGTTCCTGTCACTGTCACCTGCAAACACAATGTCCCTTCTTCACTGTTGTCTGCAGTGAGAACATGAGAAGGAAGAGCTGTCCCTGGAGGCAGCTGAGAGCTTGAGAGGAAATCCCTGCTTCCAACAGGAAGGTCCTTCCCTCCCACCTCCCTCTGCCCCTGCTCCTGGGGCTGCTCTCTGTGCTGTGGGTCCTGAGCGCCCCCAGGTGTCTTGAGCACCCCCTGCCGCCCAGCCCTGCTGTCTCCTCAGGTAGGTTTGTGTCAGGGCTCACACTGACTTCCCTTCACTGTGTCTCTTGCACAGTAATACATGGCTGTGTCCTCGGTGGTCACGGAGCTCAGCTGCAGGGAGAACTGGTTCCTGGCCGTGTCAGCAGTGATGGAGATGCGGCCCTGGAAGGCTGGGTTGTAGCTTGTGCCCCCTCTCTAGTACCCCATCCACTGCAACCCTTTTCCTGGGGGCTGTCGGATCCCGTTCCAGTAGTCACTGCTGGTGACTGAATCCCCAGACACAGTGCAGGTGAGGGAGAGGGTCTGTGAGGGCTTCACCAGTCCTGGGCCCGACTCCTGCAGCTGCAGCTGGGACAGGACACCTGGGACAGAGAGAACACAGTAAGTCCTGGGCTCAGAGGCAGGGTCCCCATCTTCTCACGTCTAAACCCTGAGTCACTCACATCTGGGAGCTGACAGCAGGAAGAGGAAGAAGTACACGGGAGTCATGTCTTGCAGGTGAGGTCCTCGTCCCCCAGAAAATATTCTCCAGGGTGAGGAGGCCCTGTATTTAGGTGGATGCCAACTGTGTGTGTGTGCCTGGTGGCCGTGTGGGCATTTGCATATGGGAGGTGTCTGCACATACAAAGGGCAAGAAGTGAGGGAGGTCCTGGTCTCTGGGGCTTCTCCTGGAAGGAGGTGCTGGCTGTCCCTAAGAGAACCAGGCCCTCCTTGGGGTCCTGGTCACCGTGCCCAAGGATCTCTTCTTCCACAGCAGGGTCAATGCTGCAGGAGGTGGTCAGGAAGTAGGATGTGAGCACAATCAGTGACTCCTTAGGGATAATATCAATGAGGCTCTGCTCCCATGGATATAGATATAGATGACATAGATATAGATTATACATAAGATGTAGATATAAATGTAGTTATATATATATATATCAATATAGATAGATCATGGTGCCCCTCCATCAATTTCCCCACAGAGGATGGCCTGGGCCTCCCTCTGTGGGATGATCATGGGGCGATGTCTGAGCCCCCCGATCATTGTATCACACCAGCGTTGGTGGGTCTGGTGCCAGTTCGTGTCATAGCGTGGTCATCTGGAAGGTCGTCTGACCAGTGTTCTGATGTTTGGTCATTTGGTCAATTTACATATTACACTTTTATTATTACAGATATTTGACTGCTTTATTGTCTCCTTAGGGAGAAAATAAATGTGCCTCTGCTGGGATATATAGATATAGATAGATATAAATATAGATATAGATATAGATATAGATATAGATATAGATATAGATATAGATATAGATACAGATACAGATATAGATGTAGATTAGATATAGATATAGATATAGATATAGATATAGATATAGATATAGATATAGATATAGATAGATAGACATTTATAATAATAAAAGCCTAAGTGGCCCTTGTGCCCCGTGTGATGCCCTCACATCATCAAAATATGGCCACCACCATATAATCACAAGATGGCCGCCCCATTTAGTCACAAGAAGGCCACCACAAGATGGCCACCACAAGATGGCTGGCAGGGGAGGGTAGTGTGCTGATCAGGCCAGCAGGGGAGTACTTAGGAATCAATCAGGTTTGCAGGGGATCGGTTAAGGGGCGATCAGGCAGGTGAGTGGTTAGGAGCCAGCAGTTCCAGAATGTGAGAGAAATGTCTAATTGCAGGACATCCCTGTAGGATCGGGCCTAAACCCGCAGTCGGAATTCTCCCGAGGGTTTCTCAGATTAGAGAGGGTGCCCAGTGTAGGGCTGAGGGACACCCCCCGCCAGTGGCTGAATTTTGTGCACCAGGCCTCTAGTAGATATACACATAGATACAGATATAGATGATATAGATGCATATATAAATATAGATACATATATAGATACACATATAGATATAGATACAAATACATATGTAGATATAGCTCTTACTTTTTAAATCATCCATTGAGGATATTTTCATTTATTATTGGAGGGACAGGAAAGAAGAGAGAGAGAAACATCAATGATGAGAGACAATCATTGTTTGACTGCATCCTGCATGCCCCATACTGGAGATGATGCCGGCAACCTGAACATGTGCCCTGACCAGGAATGGAACAGTGACCTCCTGGTTCATAGGTCGATGCTCAACCACTGAGCCATGCTGGCTGGGCTGTTCCTGCACTGTTTGGATTCACAGAGCTCCCTGTGTACCTGGGCTCTGGTCAGTGGGACTTTGGCAACATTATAGGCGACCGGGCCCCAGCCCTTCCCTCACTTCCCTCTGACAATAGCTATGGGTATGTCCACCATGATGCTCTGAAGCTTAGGGGCCCCTGAGGTTCCCTCAGCACAGGTGTGAGCTGTTGGAAGTGGACCTAGGTGATTGCTCAGCTGTGTCTCCGCCTGACACAGGAGGAACCCACACAGACTGACAGCACATGTGGGCACGGCACATGGGCTCAGCAGGCGGCTGAGGTCACTTCATGTCGCCTGAGTGGCCCTGGCTCTGGCTTCTCAGAGAGGGCCTGGCACAAGTGATGGGAAGGAGAGGATGATGTGAGAGGCTGACAGGCAGAAGCCCAGCATGCAATCAGGGAGCAGCACCCAAGTGGTAGGAGGCAGCAGT
>NW_005876078.1:0-10664 GCF_000147115.1 Myotis lucifugus | reverse complement strand
CCCATTGTGCGGGGCCCATACCACCCAGATTTCACCTCGGCCCGGAGACCTCTTTTTGTTCCGCCTCAAAAGAAAGCATTTGCTCAGGGGAGGGCCGGGGTCCCCATTGCTTCCACCCACACGGAGGCGAAAGGCGAGATTGATGGGCGAGTTCACCTAGGAACCGGGGTGCGCTTCTCGCCGGCGAGGCCAGTGGCCGCATTGTCCCGGGGCCATGTTTTTTGTTCATTATCTCTCACTCTCTCTTTTTATCCAGGAAGAAAGTAGCAGAGCAGGGAGAAAGGAACAGGATATAGGGGTCAGGGGTCCCCTCGGGCCACCTAGGTGCTCCCGCTGGAAAGCCTGGGGTGGGGAGGCCCGAGGGCGGGTGTTGTACGGCTTGGGGTGCAGAAGAGCGACGGGAAGCCACCCAAGGAAGCCCGGGTTCGATGCTGTTATTTATGGCGCAAACTGCCCACCACTGGCCCTCGCTCCGGCCCCCGGTCCCTTCCCTTTCTGCACTTCCCAAGCCCTTTTTCTTCTCGACTCCTTGCCCCCCCCACCCCCCCCACACACACATGCACACACTTTTTCCTTTCTAATTTTAAGCCCCAAGAAGTTGTAAGGGGCATTGGGGAAGGAGGGGGAACAATGCGGGAAAGACTAAGAAAGTTGGTGCGAACAAGAACATGTTGTCAAGGAAATGGACCTTGGGGAGGGGAGGCATGCGCCCAGCTGCCGGACTTGGCCGCCTCGGACCCGGCGCTGGCGACAATGGTCCCGGTGGCAGGGCCCCAGCTCCAGCATAAAGGGGCTCAGCCTGAAAGGGAGGAAGTGGGACAAAGCATTTCCTTGGGTGCCCCTGGCAGAGAAGTAACATCAATTTCAGTTTGGGGGGGAGCCAAGCGCCCCCCATCTCCCCACAAGAGCGCAGGCACGTCCAGGACGCGCCAACAAAGTACCTTTGAAATGCAGCTGCGTCTGCGAACACACGGCCTCTTTCCACCAGAGACAGCCCTGCCTTGACCAGAAGAAAGGAGAGAGGAGAAAAGCCCCCCCTGTGAAAGCCCAGCGGAGAGGGCGCAGCCGGTGGGGGTGCGGGGGCTGCGGGCCCAGGGACAGGAAGTGCGTGCATCTTGGCAGATGCCAGCGATGAGCTTGACCTGGCATAATGCGGCCTCTTTGCCTTCCCGGGAGGCGGTCCGCCGTGAATGGCCACACAGAACCCCCGGAGGCGACCAGGAAGGACGGCCGGGGGGCCGGCCCCGACTCCAGGTCCCCAGCCTCGGCCTTTGAAGACCCAGCAGCTGCTGCCCGCCCGGAGGGGGCCTGGGGATGCCTGCACCGGGTCCCTGCAGGATGCCGCTGGAGATGGAAGGCTGGGGCGCCTCCTGCCCAGGCCTCGGACGGACGTGAGGATGGCGGAGGCTCGCAAATCCAGCTTCTAGAGAGGAAAGTGACCGGGGAGTGTGAGCCCGGATCAGTGCGAACCGGAACATTTGTGTAGAATGAGAAAAGAAACCAGAGAGAGACAGGCAGAGATGCAGGGATTCAATCCACGGCCGGGCACACGGCTCCATGCTCTCCAACAGACTGCTTCCCGCCTGACACCTTTCCTTCCTTTATTTATTTTTATTTGTTGCTAATACTCATCCGAAGATATGTTTCCATTGATTTTCAGAGAGAGTGGAAGGGAGGGGGAGAGACACAGAGAGAGAAACTTCGATGTGAGAGAGACCCGTCGATCGGTTGCCTCCTGCACATGCCCTGACCAGGGCCGGGGTCGAGCCTGCAACCCGGGCATGTGCCCTTGACCAGAATCGGACCTGGGACCCTTCAGCCTGCAGGCCGGTGCTCTATCCACTGAGCCAGACCGGCCAGGGCACCTGATACCTTTTCAACCTCGTTTCTCCTCCACCTCAGGTGCGAGGCCCCAGGCCGCGTGGATGCTGCGGCGTGACCTCTGACCCTGCCACCTCGTGTCACCGCGTCAGGGGACTCCGCACAGTGGCAGCAGGGGGTTGGGAAGCCACGTCTATACCCGGGTGACTAGTGATGACTTCACTAGAGACCTGACTACAAAGCACACAGGCAGCCCCACTAAACCAAATAGACCCCCATTCAACTACCCTGAGCCGCCCCCCCAAGGCTCGGGCCACTCGAGCACCCACAGCCGCGGGATTCGGGGGTGGGGGGTCTGCGCAGAGACTCGGTGGCCGGTCCACGGTGGTGAGGGCGTCTGGCAGACGCAGGTTCCCCAGAGCCTGTGAGCGAGGGGCGGGGCCTCCCGGAGCCTCGGAAGGGCCTGTGCAAACGAGGGTCCTTTCTCAGCCTCCCGGGCAAGCGGCCGCCGCCCACAGGGGCTTCCTGGTCAACCTCCTGATCGTCCTGATCACAGCTGGGTCCTGATCGTCCGCACAGACTCCCCCGCCTCCTCCTGGGAGCCTTCCCTGATCTCTCCAGAGAGAAACCCTGCACCTTGTGGGGCACCCACGCCTGGTGCTGGCTGGGCCCCAGGACCTGGGCGCTCTGTCTCCCTCCCTGTGAGCTCCCAGAGCAGCAGGCGGGGAAACAAGAGAACAAACGAGTGGCAGCAGGTCAGACCCGAGGTGAGCGGACTGAGGCCAAGGAGGCGAGCGTGTGCTGCCGGCCTCGGAGCACAGAGCCGGTCCTGGGGAGAGATGACCTCTCCAAGGTCAAGGGGAGAAATTCCTCGTCCCCAAAGTGCCCCGGGGCTGCGTCCCCACTGACCACGCTCACCACGGTGCCGAGGACCCCTGGGCGGGCGGAGTCACGGTTTAACTGGCGTGTGATCTGTGCCGGGCGGGGGCTGGGACCGCAGTGAATGCAGGAGCGACGGGGCCCACACGGCCCAGGGGAGCGGGCCCACTGCGGGGAGACGAGGTCTCGGGGACTCAGTGGCCTGGGCCAGTCCCAGAGCTGGGGGTTGGGGGGGGGTGGACTGGAGCTGGGACGTGCCCCGGGCCTGCTGGGCACATCCCGTCCAGCCCAGCCGGGGGGCGGGGGGGGGGCAGCACAGAGTGAGGCGAGGAGGGGGGAGCATCGCCCAGAGGAGACACTGCGGAGGGAGCGGGCGATTCCTCTGGGGGACGAGGAGTGTGTCCCCTTCAGCCGGCCCTCACCAGGCAGCTGCCCGGGCTGGATTCCGGCCCATCTGTGCACCTCAGGCCCCGTGTGCACCTCAAGCCCCGTGTGCACGTCACGGCCGTGTGTGCCACAGTTTGGAGAAGACCCTGGGGAGACCTAGGTCTGTCCGTCAAGGCGCCTCCATCCCCACCTTCCCTGGTTTTTATTATCCAGGTGATGAGGGCTGGGGGAGAGCGGGGCTGGACAAGCTTGGGGGCGGGGAGGGAAGGGAGAGAGGGGGGGCGAGGGGGGCTGGGAAGGTGGGACCTGGGCCTCCGGCTCTGAGTGGGCGCTGACACTGACGGATGCTCTTCTGGGAGCCGCACAGCTATTCAGCGCGGCCGCCCTCTCAGTCCCGCTCTCCACGTGAAGGGCCGGCTCTCCAGTGACCTCGCCTCTCCCAGCCCTCGCTCCTCGGCACTTGACCTTCCCACTCGCCCCGAACCCTGCGGGAGGCCCTGGAAACACGGCTCCCGGTGGGGCTGAGGGGCGCCCGGCCCGGCCTGTCCCCTCGGGACAGAGTACACGCTGACCCCCCGCCCTGCCCGCCCCGGGTGACGGTGCCAAGGCCGCCTCCTGTCCCTGTGGCTCCGGCGGGCCAGCCCCAGTCCCCTCCTCCTGGGCGGTGACCAGTGACGGCAGGTGGGCCGGACCGGAGCGACACCTGGGCTTCCAGCTCAGACCCTCCCATGACCCATGTTCTGTGGTGTGTCCCAGATACACCCCGTGGCCAGCGCCGCGTGTGCTCCTGATGGCGGGGGGACAGAGGGTGTCGCCCCGGAAGCCGACGGCCTCCCCAGGAGGATGGCTGTGCTTCCGCGAGTGCTGGGTTTGGCTTGTTGTGTTGTTGTTTTCTGTTGCCTTTTCTTCCCGTGGCGTCCTGAGGGTTATTAACGCACACTGAGACACACAGCGACTTCTAACCACACTCCGGCGGCAGCGTCTGCAACCCCAATCCTCTGAGGTTGGAGAAATAAAAACACAGGGAACCCGCGGCTCAGCGCTGAGGGGGAGCAGACAGGCATCCTTTGAAAAGTGGTGCAATGTCTTTTGAGGGCGTTCGGCCATCACTGCAGGTCAAAGGTCATAAGAACGCTTGTACTCCGTGACCCCGGAATCTCATTCTTTGGGATTTATTTCAAGGAAGTGATTTAGAAGGAGGAAGGGGCGTGTGTTGATATCTTTATAGCAGCGTTATTTACGAGAGCGAAACATGGGAAATAGCCTGCCCGCTGAGCAGTTGGCCGTGGATAAGCAGTTTATAACATGTGGATCTATAATGGCACGTTGCCTAGTTATTAAAGCCGATAAAGCTGATCAGTACCAGGACTGTGGAAAAGAACACGATGTCATAGATACAGAATTGTCAAGACGGTGTCAAAACATCCCACATGTAAATAAAAACCCAAAGAAAACACGGAGAAATGGAAGTATTGGTAATGCAGGATGGCAAAATACGGGCAAACCTGCCGACATGGAAAATGGCCGTTTTCTGCATTTTAACTTCTGTCGGTGCGACGCTTGCTGTGAAACGCTGGTTTTCCTTTGCGAGGGGGTTCCCCGGGCAGTGGTCCGGCAGGCAGCCTCCTCCTCCTCCTCCACTCACCGCTCCGTTTATCTTCATCGTTACACCAGGCCAAGCAACTCGGGTGACTGGTTTTAAATCAGATTATTTCCCTAAGGAGACTCCCCTCAGAATATGCGTGGAAACGGCTCACCTTGGTCTCGAACCCACAACCCAGCGGGAGGAGGGAGAGCCGCCCAGCCCGCCCGGCCGCACACCCTGGCACTGCCTGCTCCCCCAGGGCAGGCCGCGGGCTCCTCCGTTCACATTCCCGGCCCAGCCTCCTCGGAGGGCGACAGGGACCAGCTACGTTTAAAAAACACACGGAGAGCATCAAAATATTATGCTGGGCTCCCTCCCGTGCGCATGAATGGGGCGTCTGTGCCGTCTGTGAGAATGACGCCCGCTGCTCTCAACATTAATATTTGAGGGTTCGAGGAGGACAGGCGCTGGCCTGGGAGGGCAGGAGGACACTGGGCAGCTTTATGCGGCGGACAATGCCGGGCTGTGGGGACAAAGAGAGACGTCCCACGTGGGCGATGCTGCCACTGGCCCCCGCACCGCCCAGCCAGCCTCGCCCGCCCGCTCCCGCCCCGGGGTCTGTGCTCCGCGGGGCCTCATCAATCACGCATCTGTTTGCCCCACCCCGGCCAGCGGGACCCAGCCCACCAGCTGCTGTGGGTGCCCCGCCCTGGGGGGCGCAGCTGTGCCGGGGCCGGGGGGCCGGGCCAGAGGCGCATCTGCAGAACCAGGCCCACAGGTTTGCGCCCGAAGGTAGAGAGGCCCCTCCCCTTTGGTCCGGGGGGAGAGTTACGGGACTTTCTGGGGACCCCCAAGCAGGACCTGGTCATTAGCAGAATAAAGCAAAGGGGGGTTCGGGTGGGCGCGTTCCTGGCATGCTCACCCAGCTCACGGGACGCCGACATTTGTCTTAAAAGCAATGCTTTTAGGCAAAAGTCCTTTTTGAAGTTTGTACATTTCCCTGCCTTTTCTGTCATTTGATTCTTTTTTAAATTGAGGCTTAATTGACATAAAACGTTACATTGGTTTCAGGTGGACAACATCCTTTGACCTGCATGGATCCCAAAGGATGGCCACAGCCAGTCCAGTTAACACCGCCTCCCACGGAGTTACAAAGCATCACTTCTCCTGATGAGAGTGTGTAAGATCCCTTAGCGACTGTCAAATACCCAATGCGTGTCATTAACGTCACCAGGCCGACCTTACATCCCAGCGCTCACTTCCCTTAGAACTGAACACGCGTTCCTTTCGACCCTCTTCACCCACTTCTCCTGCCCTCCCCTCTGGAAAACCACTAATCTGTTCTCTGTATCTTTTTAAAAATTTTTCCCCCTCTATTGATTTTTAGAGAGAGAGGAAAGGAGAGGGAGAGAGAGCGAGAAACATGGATGAGAGTGCAGCATCGTTGCATGGCTGCCTCCTGCACGCCCCCTCCTGGGGATGGAGCCTGCAACCCAGGAGGGCCCTGACCGGGAATCGAACCAGTGACCTCGTGGTTCCTGGGTGGACGCTCAACCACAGAGCCACACCAGCCAGGCTGTCCTCTATCTCTGAGCTGTTGCTTTTTTTGTTATTGTTTCTAACATTCCACATATAAGTGAGATCGTGCCATATTTGTCTTTGTCTGACACGTCATTTCGCTTGGTTCATCCTCATCCGTGTTGCAAGGGTTTTTCATGGCTAACATCTCATTATGTCAATTTTTCTTTGTCCATTTGCACATCTATGGACACTTAGGCTGTTTCCATGTCTCGGGAGTTATGAATAATGGTGCGATGAAAAAGAGACCGCATACATATTTTCAAGTTGGTGTTTTCATTTTCTAAGGACACATACTCGGAAGTGGAATTGCTGGGTCATAGGATACTTCCATTTTTATTGTTTTCCACAGCGGCTGCACGAATTCACACCCCCCCCCCCCCCCCAGCACACAGGGTTTCCCTTTCCCCACGTCCTTGCCAACATTGGTCACTTCTTGGTATTTCTGGTCTTTTGGACGACAGCTGTTCTGACAGGCGTGAGATGACAGCTCACATCTCCCTGATGGTTCGTGTGTGTTAACATCTCGCGTGCCTGCTGGCCTCTACGTGTTTTTTTGGAAAAATGTCTACTCAGAGCCTCCGCCCATGTTTTTAACCGAATTGTTTGGTTTTTGCTGTTGAGCTCTACGGATTCATTACATATGTTTTTGGATATTAACTCACCAGATATATGATTTGCAAATAACGTCTCCCAGTCGGCACGCTGCCTTTTCATTCTCTTGGGTGTTCCCTTTGCTGTGCAGAAGCTTTTTAGTTTGATGCAGTCCCTCTTGTTTATTTATTAATGCTTTTAATCCTCACCCAAGGATATTTTTCCCATTGCTTTTTTAGAGAGAGTGGAAGAGAGGGAGGGAGAGATGGGAGAAAGAGAGAGAGAGAGAGAGAGAGAGAGAGAGAGAGAGGAGAAACATTGATGTGAGAAAGAGACATCGATTGGTCGCCTCCTGCATGAGCCCCTATGGAGGCCAGGGAGTGAACCTGTAACCCAGGTACATGCCCTTGACCAGGAATCAAACCTGAGACCCTTCAGTGCATGGGCTGATGCTCTAACCACTGTGCGACACAGGCCAGGGCCCCTAGTTTATTTATTTTTACTTTTGGTGTCAGATTAAAAAAGTCATCGCCGAGACCAATGTCAAGGAACTTACTGCCTGTTTTCCTCTGGGAGTTTGATGGGTTCTGGCTTTGTAGTCAAGTCTGTCATGATTTTTGAGTTAATTTCTGTGTGCAGAGTAGATAGTGATGCGGTTTCATCCGTCTGCACGTGGCTCCCTGAAGAGACGTCCTTCTCCCCACCGGATGCCCTTGCCTCCTGCCTCTTCAGCAGAGTTTTATAACACAGACCCCACTTGTCCTCAGAATTTTAAACGTATTGGTTCATATGTGAACAGTCCCAATTTTTGTTTTGTTTTTTTCTCTTTTATGCTGCCCTCTCTCATGATCTACCATCCTTTCTCATAACATCTGGACCTACCTTTTTTTTTTTTCCAGAAGAAAAACGATGCCTTTTATTTAGTCAAAATCAGCAGTGTTGCCTGCCAGCGTGGCTCAGTGGTTATTGACCTATGAACCAGGAGGTCACGGTTTGATTCCCAGTCGGGGCACATGCCTGGGTTGCAGGCTCGATCCCCAGTGTGGCAGCTGATCCATGATTCCCTCTCATCACTGATGTTTCTCTCTCTCTCTCTCTCTCTCTCTCTCTCTCTCTCTCTCTCTTTCTCTCCCTCCCCCCCCCCCCCACTCCCTCTTCCTCTCTGAAATCAATAAAAATATTTTTTTGAACCCAGCAGTGTTACTGACCCCAGAGGGAAGGGCTTGGTGGAATGTGGGGTCTTAGCCCCCAGGAAAGCACGGAGCTGAGGTTCTCGGGCTGGAGGACCGGCTGGGGCACAGCTGGGCCCGAGCGCAGGTCCCCGCGGGGGGAACGGGGCGTCAGGGCCGCGAGTGTGATTCCTGAGCGGAGAAGCGGGCCTGCTCCAGGCGCGGCAAACGCCCACCGAACCCAGAGGCGGCTGCCAACGCCCATCGACATTTTGGGGAGCACGTGCACGAACCACGGAGATTTCAGAGAAGAAAATTGCTTCTTTTCGGGAGGAGCTGGCGAGAAGCCTTCCCGAACTGTAGGCAGCTTAGCGCCCTCCACGTGGGAAAGCCGCCGAGACGTTATCCGGCCGCTAAGGCGATTAGCACGGCTTTACTCCCTGATCCTGGTTAGGGCTCCTGCTCGTCAGAGGCGATAGAGACGGCGGGTGGGACCGGAGTTGGTCCTAATTCACTGCCCGGCTCTGCTCCTCATCCTGCAACCCTCCCGGAAGCCGGGCTTTCCTGGAACTCGGGACGTCGTCACTGTGATTATGGGACGCTGTTTTCTTAGACCCCTGCGTGGAGTAAACGCTGCCCATTAGCATGCAGATTCGGGGGATTACAGCTCCTCTCCAATCACCGCCAGGTGTCTTTCTAAAGACTTTCCTCTCCGCCTCGGCCAGGACTCAGCCCCTCATCTCTCCCTCCCACTCGGACCCGCAGGACCCCCGAGCGAGCAGGACCGGAACCGGGACTCCGCACCCCGGGGCTGAACCACATGGGAAATGCAGGCCCCGCTTCCTCCCGCGAGTCCTGCTGATCATCTATCCATTTATTTATTTATTATTTTTATTGATTTCAGAGAGGAAGGGAGAGAAAGATAGAAACATCAATGATGAGAATCATGGATTGGCTGCCTCCTGCACGCCCCCTACTGAGGATCGAGCCCACAACCTGGGAAGGTGCCCTTGATTGGAATCGAACCCAGGACCCTTCAATCCGCAGGCCAATGCTCTATCCACTGAGCCAAACTGGCCAGGGCGAATCCTGCTGACCTTAAAGTTCTGTGGCAGCCCAGTGACCGAGAGAAAGCCCGGGTGTGAGCATGACACTGTGTGTGAGCACGACGCCGTGTGTGTGAGCAAGACACTGTGTGTGTGAGCACGACGCCGTGTGTGTGAGCATGACGCTGTGTGTGTGTGTGCAAGACGCTGTGTGTGTGAGCATGACGCTGTGTGTGTGTGTGCAAGACGCTGTGTGTGTGAGCATGACGCTGTGTGTGTGTGTGCAAGACGCTGTGTGTGTGCATGACGCTGTGTGTGTGCGCATGACGCTGTGTGAGCATGACACTGTGTGTGTGAGCATGATGCCGTGTGTGTGTGTGCGCATGACGCCGTGTGTGTGAGCATGACGCTGTGTGTGTGTGTGCATGACACTGTGTGTGTGAGCATGATGCCGTGTGTGTGTGTGCATGACGCTGTGTGTATGCGCATGACGCTGTGTGCGCGCGCATGACGCTGTGTGTGTGAGCATGACGCTGTGTGTGTGAGCATGACACTGTGTGTGTGAGCATGATGCCGTGTGTGTGTGTGCATGACGCTGTGTGTATGCGCATGACGCTGTGTGCGCGCGCATGACGCTGTGTGTGTGAGCATGACGCTGTGTGTGTGCGCGCATGACGCTGTGTGTGTGAGCATGACACTGTGTGTGTGAGCATGACGCCGTGTGTGTGTGAGCATGACGCCGTGTGTGTGAGCATGACGCTGTGTGTGTGAGCAAGACGCTGTGTGTGTGAGCAAGACGCTGTGTGTGAGCATGACACTGTGTGTGTGTGAGCATGACACTGTGTGTGTGAGCATGACGCTGTGTGTGTGAGCAAGACGTGTGTGTGTGAGCATGACGCCGTGTGTGTGAGCATGACGCCGTGTGTGTGAGCATGACGCCGTGTGTGTGAGCATGACGCCGTGTGTGTGAGCATGACGCTGTGTGTGTGAGCAAGACACTGTGTGTGAGCACGACGCCGTGTGTGTGAGCATGACGCTGTGTGTGTGAGCATGACGCTGTGTGTGTGTGTGCACACACGAGTGTGGAGAAGACAGGAGGAGAGTGTGGCCCGTCACATGGTCAGCTGGCTGCAGTAAGGACAGAATCTGACATCTTAGACGGAGAGGCAGCGTGCAGGTGGAGGGCCAGGCGCTCAGCAGCCGGCCTGTGCTTGAAGCAGGGTCCCAGCTGGGAATGCGGACAGCGCTGTGCCTGCCTGTAGGGCTGGTGTCCAGGTTAAATGAGCAAACCCCGGTGAGAGCGGACTCGGACGCCGAGACAGAAACCACAGCCCCGGTGCGGTGACATGGCAGCGCCACCTGCGGTTTCAGCCTCTGCCAGGACCGGACTCCTGGCGGTCAGCTCCTCTGCCAGGATTGGACTCCTGGCGGTCAGTTCTAAGGAGTCCTCAGTCCTCCCCCCACTGACCCCCCACTCAGGAGGCTGAGGCAGCGGCCTGACCCCTGCCCTCCCCTAGGGGAGGCGACCTTTCCGGAAACAATCCTTCCTTTTCTTTTACTTTTTTATTGATTAAGGTATTACAAATGTGTCTTTATCCCCCCATT
>NW_005876077.1:0-10665 GCF_000147115.1 Myotis lucifugus | reverse complement strand
CAACCACATTATGTCAGACTAATGACCTACAGAACTATAAGCTAATAAATGAGTATTGTTATGCAGCAATAGAAAACTAATACCACATATTATGCTAACTGAAATAAGTCAAAGTCAAATACCATATGATTTCACTCATATACGGAATCTGAAGAGCAAAACAAACAAACAAAATAGAAACAGACGCATAGATAGAGAACAGACTGATGGCTGCCAGAGGGAAGGAGGTTGGGGGCTGTGTCAAAAAGGTGAAGGGATTAAAAAACTACAAATTGGTAGTCACAAAATAGTCATGAGGATGTAATATACAGCATAGGGGATATAGTCAATAATATTGTAATAACTATGTATGGTGCCAGATGGGTACTTGAAATATCAGGAGGAACACTTTGTAAAACATGATTGTCTAACCACTATGCTGTACACCTGAAACTAATACAAAATAATATTGAATGCAAACTGTAATTGAAAAATTAAAATAAAATTCTCTTCTTAAAAAAAAAGAAAAACCAACAATATCACAAAACACGTCCATAGGAATTGTATGAGTTCATAGTTCTATTAAGATGGCAAGGTGGGTCTGGGATAGCACATAGCTCCACTTCAAGCCAGGTTAGAAAAGTTTTCTCTATATTATAAAAGAGTTCATGTGTTCTCCAGAAATCCTGAGAAAAAAACTCCATGTGAGGCTATGTGAATTCTACAGTGAAAAGTCTTTGAAAATATCATGGATTGTTTGAATGGAAGCTTCTGAAGCTTTCCTTCTATATAAAGCACCAGAGTTGCCCTAGAGAAGGCTTTTTCTGATTAAATCAAGTGTTCTTTCCTTTCCTAGGATGCTACCCAGGACAAAAACACCTGGAAGGCATGGACCTTCTCTTTTTCCCTCTTTCCCTTCTATTCTGTCATTCAAACATTTGTTAGATGTCCACTTTGTGCCAAACATTATGCATAGATAAAAGATTGTTGTGACTCAGAGGAGATGGAGGTTACTTCAGGCTATGTGGGAGTGGGGTATATTTGAAAAGGCCAAAATTTACTTTACCAGGCTTTTTGATATGCAAAGAGGTCTAAGTTTAGGAGTCAAGAATGCTGATGAAGGGGTTCTGCCCCAGAATTCCAGTGACTGGATATAAAGCCCTTGTCTAACACTGCAGCTGTTGCATGAGTTGGCATTCTCCTAATTTAAACTTTATGAACAGATGAAATTAGATTGCTCATACAATTCAATTATGTTATCAAAGATGCAAGCAATTCCCTCTCAATTTATGGCAGAGTCTGCAAATTTTGAAAGTGGCTGAGTTTCACAGTAATGATTAAAGCTTCAAAACCAGTGATTACAAGTATAATGCTCAAAATCAAGAAAAGATCTAAAACAAGAATCTTATAAAGCCCATCTTATCTATATCACTCTTATCTATATTACCACCATCTCTTCCTTCTTAGTTAAGTTTTGTTTGGTTTTGAACAATGCTTCACATGTACTTAAGAAGGATGTATATTCTCTAGTTGTTGGATGCAGGATCTGTATATGTGCCTGTTAGATCATGCTTATAAATTATGTTGTTTAAATGTTCTATAACTTTACTGCTTTTTTGACTTTTGAACTTCAAATAATTAAGATGTATTGAAATCTCTTAACAAGTATATTGCATTTATAAATTTCTTCCTGTGGTTCTTCAATTTTGCTTTATATATTTTGAGACTATTTTAGAATTATTAAATATTCTGAGTTGAACCATTTTGACTTAAAATATATTTTGTCTGATATTAATATGGCTATCCCACCATTATAGTTTTCTTTCTAAACAGCTTTGTTGAGGTATTGTTGCTACCATAAACTAGTGTTTGCCTGATATATCTTTTTTCCTATTTTCACTTTCACGATCTTATGTTTTGAGTATCTATCTATGTATGTATGTATGTACAGACATATATATATATATATATATATATATATATATATATATATATATGTATATATATAATCTCCTATCTAATAATAGACAAACATGTTAATTAACCGTACCTTCGCTACCATCGCCATTGGCTGATCAGCGCAATACGCAAATTAACCGCCAACAAAGATGGCGGCTAATTTGCATACTGCAGGCAGGGCGGGACACCAGGAGCCGCCATCCAGGCCCCCGTGTGCGACCTCAGGAGCCACCAGAAAGCCAGGCCACAGGCAAGGCGGCCCCCTGTGACCCAGGAGCCACCTTGCCTGCGGCCCGTGATCGTGATCGTGATCGGAAAGCCGGGCCGCAGGCAAGGCGGCCCCCTGGGACCCAGGAGCCCACCGGCGAGGTCTGCAGGCGAAGCAGTGATCAAGCTATGAGGGGGAGGATGGGGGGCAGAAGGAGCTACAGGAGCAGCTTTGGCCGGAGACTGAAGACTCCAGCCAGAGCGAGGAGCAAAGACTGAAGGCTCCAGCCGCAGCGAAGACTGTGTCCAGAGCAAAGATGGAAGGTGGTGGCCAGAGTGAAGGTCTGGGTCCCGGGTGCCAGAAGAAAACTTGTGCTCGCAGCCAGGGGAAAGAAGGCCTATTGCACGAATCTTCGTGCAAACAGGCCTCTAGTGTATATATATATATAAAAGGCTAAGCGACCATCCGACCATCCGACCAGCTGGTAGGTATGACACACACTGACCACCAGGGGGCAGATGCTCAACACAGGAACTGCCGAACGACAGCAACTTTGCAGAGTGCCCTCTCGCACTCCGGGACCCCTCGGGGGATGTCGAAGAGCTGGTTTCGGCCTGGCCAGGCCTAGGGACCCCATCTACCAGAGGGACCCAGCTCACTACACAAACACCCTTTGAGCCAAAGCGCCGCCCCAGGTGCAGCCGGCCAGGGAGGGACCAAGGGAGATTGGCTGGAGGGTGTGTCCGGCCCGTCTCACCCAGTCCCGCCCCGCTGCCACCTTCTAACTAATTTCCTTTCAATGTGCACAAATCTATGCACTGGGCCACTAGTGTTTCTTATAAAAGGCATATAGTTAAATTATTTTTAAATCCTATTTAATAATTTCTTGTAACTGGTAAATTTTGGCCACTTACACTTATTGGAATTACTGTTATGCTTCACCTCAAATGTGCTTTTCATTTGCCCTATACATCTTTTTAACTCTTTTCCTCCCCCCTTCTTGTTAATTTTCTGAGTTTTATGCTGATTTAAAAGTTACATAAGGCTATTTCTTTTCTTTCCATGGTTAACCTTGAAATTATATTGTTGACTTTAACTACATTTGAAGTTAGTTGATTGCATAATCCCCATCCCAAACAATGTAAGCACCTTGGAAGTGTGCTCCTCAACCTTTAGTGTGCGTATGAATCACCTGGGGAATGTGTTAAAATGTAGATTCCAATTCAGTAAGTCTGAGGTGAGCCTAATATTCTGTATTCCTAAGCTCCCGAGTGATGCCATGCTACTGAGAATCAAGGCCTTAGAATTAGTAGACACGTGGGTTTATTCCACTTTTGGGGCCAATATGAAAATGCTGCTATGGAGCATTTTTAATATGCATTTTTTTAATGGATATATAGCTTTAGTTCTCTTGGGTTTATACTGAAGAATGGAACTTCTGGGTCATATTGTAATTCTGTTTAATCTTGTGAGGAACTGACAGACTTTTCCAAAGTGGCTACAACATTTTACATTTCCAGAAGCAGTATATTAGGGTTCCCACTTCCCCACTTCCTTGCCAGCACTTGTTATTGTCCATCTTTATTTTTATTTTTTTAATCCTCAGCCAAGGATATTTTTCCATTCATTTTTAGAGAGAGTAGAAGAGAGAGGTAAAGACAGAGTGAAATATCGATGTAAGAGAAATACATCGATGGACTGCCTCCTGCATGCGGCCCACCAGGGCCCGGGCCAGGGAGGAGCCTACAACCAAGGTACTTGCCCTTGACTGGAATCGAATCCAGGACCCTTCCGTCCAAAGGCCGATGCTCTATCCACTAAGCCAAACCAGCTAGGGCTTGTCCATCTTTTTTATTATAACAATCCTAGAGGGTGTAATAATATACCACTATGGTTCTGATTTGCATTTCCCTGGCAAATGATGCTGAACATCTTTTAAACTGCTTGATGGACATCTGTATATGTTTTTTTTCATATATTTTTTTATTGATTTCTTACAGTGAGGAAGGAGAGGGATAGAGAGTTAGAAACATCGATGAGAGAGAAACATCGATCAGCTGCCTCCTGCACACTCCCTATTGGGTATGTGCCTGCAACCAAGGTACATGCCCTTGACCGGAATCGAACCTGGGACCCTTGAGTCCCCAGGCCGACGCTCTATCCATTGAGCCAAACTAGTTAGGGCATGTATATGTTCTTTAGAGAAATGTCTATTTAAATCCTTTGACCATTTTTTCACTGGGTTGTCTTTTCAAGTTATGGTGGTTTTTGTTTTTTCAATCCTCACCCAAGGATATTTTTTCCCTATTGATTTTCAGACAGAGCAGAAGAAAGGGCAGAAGGGGGGGGGGGAATATTGATGTGAGAGAGACATATCGATTGGTTGCTTCCCACACAAGGCCTCGGTGGGAGACAGGGATCAAACCCACAACCGAGGTATGTGCTCTTGATCAAAAATTGAACCCGAGATCCTTTGGTCCTCGAGCTGACACTCTAACCACTGAGAAAAACTGGCCAGAACTATAACTGTTTTCTATATATCCTGTTTACTAGACCCACTTCAGATCAATGACTTACAAATATTTTCTCCCATTTATTCATAAGTATTTTACTATTTCTTTTTACTTTATTGATAGTATCATGTGAAGCACAAAAATTTTAAATCTTGATGAAATGTATCAAATTTTTTCTTTTATTGCTTTTGCTTTCGGTGTCATATTTAAGGAACCATTCTATAATTAAGGTCACAAAGAATAATGTCTATAGTTTCTTCCAAGCATCTTATAGTTTTAGCTCTTATAATTGAGTCTCTGATCCATTTTAAGTTAATTGTTGATATAGTGTGAGGTAGAAGTCCAATCTAATTCTTTTGCATATGGGTATTCTGTTGCTCCAGTACCATTTACTGAAAAGACTCTTCTTTGCCTGTTTAATTATTTTGACACTCTCGTTAACAATCAATCGACTAAAGATGTATGGACTTATTTCTGGACAATCAATTGAATTTCATATATATATATATAAAAACCATGGGTGGTGTTCATCACGACCATCAGAATCGTGACCAAGCGGAAGGAAGTCAGTCCTGCAGGGGTTGTCTTGGCAACGGCTGCGCCCTCCCCCGAGCTGTTTCCCGGAGCTGTTTCCAGTGAGGGTGGGGTTTGAGGCAGGAACCCGCCCTCGGAGCGTGGACCCACTGAATCCTGGGTCACTTTGCCAAGGGCTGCACCCTCCCAGAGCTGTTTCCTGGAGCTGTTTGGGTGTAACATCAAGCCAGAAGCTCAACCAAGCAGAAGAAAGTCAGTCCTGCAGGGGTTTCTTGGCAATGGCTGTGCCCTCCCCCGAGCTGTTTCCTGAAGCTGTTTCGGTGAGGGTGGGGTTTGGTAGAACTCTGGGTCTGGCCCAACAGGGGGCATGGCCGACCTTCAAACCAGACCCTGACAGTAGAAAGGAGGGAGCCCCATTCCTCACAGAATCTGCTGTTGGATAGCTTGCTGTCAGTGGCCTGACAGCCAGGAACCCCATTCTCCTGCACCCCAGACCCTGACAGGAGGGAGGAGGGAGCCCCTTTCCTCACGGAATCAAGAGGTGGCCAGTTTGCTAATTAATTCCCTTTTTAAAAAAATATATTTTATTGATTTTTTACAGAGAGGAAGGGAGAGGGATAGAGAGTTAGAAACATCGATGAGAGAGAAACATTGATCAGCTGCCTCCTGCACACTCCCCACTGGGGATGTGCCCACAACCAAGGTACATGCCCTTGACCAGAATTGAACCCGGGACCCTTGAGTCCGCAGGCCGATGCTCTATTCACTGAGCCAAACCTGTTAGGGCAATTAATTCCCTTTTAATGTGCACGAATTTCGTGCACTGGGTTACTAGTATATATATAAAAGCCTAAGCAACCAGTGGACTGGCCGACCAGCTGGTAGCTATGATGCACAATGACCACCGGGGTAAGACACTCAACACAGGAGCTGCCGAGCTGCAGTGAGTTGGCAGCTGTGGTTCTTGGGTGATGCACCTGGAACCAGAGAAAAGGGAGCCTGATTTTAGGGTTTGTCACCCGAGAACTGCCCTCTCGCAATCCAGGACCCGTTAGAGGATGTCAGAGAGCTGGTTTTGGCCCAATCCCTGAAGGCCAGGCCGAGGGACTCCACCTGTGCATTAATCTGTGCACCAGGCCTCTAGTATGTCTATAATATGCCAGTAACACATTGTTTTTATTGCAGTAGCTTTGTAATCAAGCCTTGTAGTAACATTTGAAATCGGGAATTGTGCGTTCTCTGTCCTTTTTAAAATTGTTTTGGCTTTTGTGGGTTCCTTGAATTTCCATATGATTTTAAAATCAGCTTAATTCCTGCACACACACACACACACACAAAAAGGCCAGGTGTAATTTGGACACTGGAGTGCACTGAATCTACAAATCAATTTAGAGAGTGTATAGAAATACAACTGAATTTTTCCTTTCCAAGATGTATGCCTTTATTTCTTTTTCTTACCTAATTGCCCTGGCTAGAATCTCCAAGTAAAAAGTTCAATGAAATGGTGAGAGTGGCCAACCTTGTCATGTTCCTGATCTTGGAGGAAAAAGTTCTAGTTTTTCACCATTAGTACGTTGTTAGCTATAGGTTTGTGTGTTTTTTTTAATAGATGCCCTTTGTTAGGTTAAGGAAGTTCCCTTTGACTCCTAAGTTGTTAAGTGTTTTTATCATGAAAAAAAATGTTGAATTTTGTCAAATGCTTTTTCTGTCTATTGAGATATTGAGCTGTGACTTTTGTATATTGAACCAACCTTATATTCCTGGGACATTCCACTTGGATCATGTGGTATAATCCTTTTTATATAGTGCTGAATTCAATTTGCTATTACTTTGTTGAGGGTGTTCATAAGAGATATTGGTCTGCAGTTTTCTTCTTTTTTTTCTTTGGTAATGTGATATCTGTTTTGATATCAGCTAATATTGGCCTCTTAGGGTGAGATTTAAAATGTCCTATTCTCTTCCTTTTTTTTTAAGAGTTTCTAAAAAATCAGTGTTAATCCCTTGAATATCTGCTACAAATCACCACTGAAGCCATCTGGTCCTGAGCTTTTGTTGGTGGGATTTAAATATATATATATATAATTATTAATTCAATTTCTTTAATTTTATGAGTTTATAGATTACCTATTTCTTCTTAATTTATTTTCAGTATTCTGTCTTTCTAGGAATTTATCCATTTTAACTAAGTTATCTAATTTACTGGCATACAAGAGTTCATAGTGTGCCCCTTATATTCTTTTTCTTTCTCTAAGATAGTAATATTCCTTCTTTCATTCTTTTTTTTAATATGTTTTTTTATTTATGTTAGAGAGAGGAAGGGAGAGGAATAGAGAGATAGAAACATCAATAAGAGAGAATCATTGATCGGCTGCCTCCTGCATGCCCCCTACTGGTGATCGAGCCAGCAACCCAGGTATGTGCCCTTGACTGGAATCAAACCCGGGACCGTTCAGTCTGCAGGCCGATTCTCTATCTATTAAACCAAACCAGCTAGGGCCATATTTTTTTTTTTTGGCATGTCTTTTTATTTGAAAAGCAGGCATTTTAATGTGGCAACCTAGAAATCAGAATCTCTCATTTCTCCAGGATTTGTTATTGATTTTGCTACTGCTATTTGTTGGTTTAGTGACTTTGATGAACAGTCTGTATTCTTTATCATGTGGATCCAGTAAAGTCTCTGCTCGATTAGTTTAGCAGTATCACAATTATTGGGTGGAGATTTCCTTAAATACCTGGAACCAATAAGTCTCCTAGTCTTTGCTGAGGGATATGTGCATGTTGGGGCAGGAATGCAACTCAGTCAGGAAGTTTACAACTTTGCTCCAGCCTATACATCCTGCTTGTACTGAGCCTCATGTCAACCAGAAGTGAGAGATTATGATCTTGGTCTCCAGTGGTGCCTTGCATCTAGACCAGGGCACATAGTGGTACCAGCAGATGCCCACATTCTTTTAATTGGGCACCTGGACCCTGTTGGGCTCCTTGATTTTCTTCCATGGGAAAAAGAGCAAGCCATGAGGTGACGTACAACAAAAGGACGTCTTCCCTGTGCCAAATGATGAATTAGAGAAAAGAAGTATCTCAATAAATGAAATAACTGAATCCCTGGGAGGGTTTTCTGTGGAAATACTGTCACATATAAGGAAGATTTTATTACAATTACTGACAAGATCCTCAACTATTAGAAATCATGGACTGGTGGCCCTGGACCAGAATCATGACTGACTGCTGAATTCTGGAAACCAGAACTTTGGTTCAGCATATAAATTTGACAGAGGCCTTGATTTCCAGTTTATAATTGTAAAAGGTGTACACATTTAATTTTGCTGTAAAATATGATCACTAATAATATGCAATAAATACTTCCTTAAGGAAAGGAAAAAAAGAATTTTTGTTTAATTATAAAGAGCAACCACTGAAGTAGGGGAAAGAAGGAAGGAATGGCTAGCTGCTAGCTGTTTTGAATATTACTGATGGAGCAAGTTCAATGAGGATAGAGAAATGCTCATTGAATTGGTTGAAAAGAGACATTTCAGTGAAGTTAATGAGATAATGCAGAAGCCAGACTGAACTGAGTTGAAGAGTAAATGGAAGATGAGAAAGACAAGACAATTTTTCTTAAAATGTTTCCTTCCCTTGGCTTCAGTGACACTTCCGTGGTTTTCCAACCTACCTGGCTGTCTTTTTTTCAGTCACCTTTCTTGTGTTATCTTCTCCTCACCTTGAAATTTTGAAAATTTCCAGAAACTATGTCATCTAACTCTGCTTTCTCTCTTCCACATAAGGTCTTCGGTTACCACATGTCGCTGTACCTTTTGCTCAGATTTCTCCACTGAGCTCCAGACTTGTGTATTGTATTGCCTATTCAACATCATTAAACTCATCATTCTCCTTCCACTGTTTTTCTTCCAGTGTTTCAGATTCTCTGTAATCTATATTATTATCTTCTCAGTTATTCAAGATAGACACCTGGGAGCTATGCTTCACTTTTTCTTTTCTCCCCTTCTGTACCACAACCAATTCAATAGCAAGCCCTGTCCATTCCACCCACAATTATGTCTCATTTATAGATTGTCTATGAGCCAAGCATCCGAAGGTTCCTTATCTCCATTATCTTTCTCATTAAGGTTCACAAGTACCCAATAAGGTTGATATTATCCCTATCTGGAAACTGAAGCACAGAAAGGTTAAGCAACACAAAACGTAAAAGGCAGAGAGGGAGGGATTTAACACTAAATATGCCTTACTCCACACTGACTCTGACCCCCCTACTTAATGTGTCTGAGGCCAAGTCTCCTCAGGAGTAAAATGGACCTAATATTTCCTATCTTTAGGCTGTTGTGAAAATTTAGAAATAAACTATGAAGTACATATCCCGGTACAAAGTATGAATATATCCCTAGTACAAGGTATGAATTCAATAAATGTTAAGTCCCGCCCTGACTGGTTTGGCTCAGTGGATAGAGCATCGGCCTGTGGACTGAAGGGTCCCGGGTTCGATTCCAGTCAAGGGCATATTCCTTGGTTGCGGACAAATCCCAAGTGGGGGGTGTGCAGGAGGCAGCTGGTCAATGTTTCTCTCTCATCGATGTTTCTAACTCTCTATCCCTCTCCCTTCCTCTCTGTAAAAAAATGAAAAAATATATATTTTTAAAAAAAATAAACGTTAAGTCCCTTACACTCTTATTCCTTCCTCTATACCAGTGGTTCTCAACCTTCCTAATGCCACGACCCTTTAATACAGTTCCTCATGTTGTGGTGACCCCCAACCATAAAATTATTTTCGTTGCTACTTCATAACTGTAATTTTGCTACTGTTATGAATCGTAATGTAAATATCTGATATGCAGGATATATTTTCATTGTTACAAATTGAACATAATTAAAGTATAGTGATTAATCACAAAAACAATATGTAATTATATATTCAATATGTGTTTTCCGATGGTCTTAGGCGACCCCTGAGAAAGGGTTGTTCGACCCCCAAAGGGGTCACGACTGACAGGTTGAGAACCGCTGCTCTATACTGTTTCTGGTAGGATCACAGAGCTGAATGAAGATTGCTCTGTGCCTTCAAGATGCAAATAATTTAAGGAGACAAAATGAACATACACAAAAAGTGATATCCTTTATAATAAAAGCCTAATATGCAAATTGACCAAACAGTGGAACAACCAGCAGAATGACTGGTCGCTATGATGCATACTGACCACCAGGGGGCAGACGCTCAATGCAGGAGCTGCCCCCAGCCCGCAGTCCCCAAGCCAGCCAAGGTAGATGCCAGTGGCGGCCCCCCCGATCGCCCCGCCAGCCGCCCTGCAGAGGGAGGTGACCAGCGGCAGTGACGGGGGGAGTGGCCATCAAGTGGGCGGTGCCAGGCCGGCCAAGGTGGGTGCCAGCGGGGGGCCCCCCAATCGCCCCACCATTTTCCCCACAGATCGGCTCTGATCACCAGCCAGGCCTAGGGACCCT
>NW_005876076.1:0-10666 GCF_000147115.1 Myotis lucifugus | reverse complement strand
CACTTTAACGTGCACAGGGCAGTGTCTTTAGTATATTCCCAGGCGGTGCACCCACAACTGCTACCTAAGTCTTGAAGCTCTCCCTCCCTCCAGAACAGAACCCCCCGCCCCCTCACCCCCTGCCCCTCCGCCCGGCCACCACTCCTGTGCTTTCTGTCCTGGGTTTGCCCATCTGGACGTTCCCGTGGACTTTGGTCTGGATGCCTTCACTCCCCACAGCATGTTCACGGCCCGGCCGGGCCCACGGCTCCGGGACAGCCTCGCTCCGTGTCGCGCTGCTCTTTATGGCTGAGTGCCCTTGTGCCGCCTGGCATGTCGTGTTCTCCTTACATATCCACCCGTCGGAGGCATCCGGTTGTTTCTACGTCTCTGTTGCTGTAAACGCCGCTGCTGTAACATGGATGTGCACGTTTAGTGAGGACACGTGTTTCCGTCTGTCGGAGCGGCACTGCTGGGTCCGTGAACACCAGGTCTGGTCTTCGGAGGAGCTGCCCGGCTGTCTTCCACAGCCTGTGCCATCTCCCGTTCCCACCCGCTGCGAGTGAGGCTCATGCTATTGCCTGTTTTTGATGAGAGCCGTCCTAGGGGTGAAGGACAGCCCTGAACTTCAAGTTCTGGGGGCGCCTCTTTTCAGATCTGTTTTATATTTAATGTGACACCCATTTCACAGATGTGAGTGTGGAGGCGTGGGCTGACTCCCTGCTCCAGGCCTGACACACTCAGGGACGGAGCTGGCGTCTGCCTGGCAGCCCAGCGCCTCCCACAGGCTGCGGGGCCTGGGTCCTCCCAGCCGGGAACCTGAACTGGGACGGGCCGAGGCCGACTCTTAGTGCGGATTGTGACGCTGGTGGGGGTGTGTGAACGATTGCTCACCCGCCGCATCGCCTGCTGAGCCCCGTGGGCAGCCTTGTGGGGAGTCTACGGCCCTGACGTCACGTGCTCTCACCTGTGGCTTCTGGTCTCCACGGGACTCAGCTTGGTGAGGGCCGTGGTCGTGTCGTGGCATTGACGGTGCTGGTGTAATGCCTGGCACGTGGGGGGCCCTCGGGAAACGTTTGGGGAGTTAAATTGGGGGCATCAGTCAGGATTGTTAGAGAACGAGTTTATCATAAATCAGCAGTTTGGAGAAACAGCATAACGCAAAGATGAGCTACAGGTGGGCGGAGCTGCAGGTGGGAGGCCATAAACAGGCCGTCTTCTCGTCCCTCACCCCATTATGAGGAGTAACAGACTCGTAAGCGGACTTCTCGCAGCTGTAAACTGGCCGGCCGAGGCCAGGCACACATCAGGTCCGGGCTGGTCAGAGGCTCTCGGTGCACGGAGCCTTCGCCCACTGACCGTCACTAAAGGCAGCCGCACTCTGAGCCACCCCTGCCCTCAAGTTCCACCCTCCCCAGTGTCGTCAGCGCACCCTGGATGCTCCTCACTGTCCTTACAACGTAGAGTTTTGTGGAAACGAAACTGTAAGACGGTGCAGGAGGAAGCGACAATCCCCTCCAGCTCTCCCTTCGCCCCCACGTTGGGTAGAATGTCAGGCTCCGGGTGTGAAAGGCCACGGGGAGGCGCCATTGGAGGATAAAGAACATCTAACTTCCTGAGATTGGCCTCCTTTGGAAGATGGACAGGAAGGGTCAGTCCTCAAGCCCCGCGCAGAGCGAGGTTGCGGCTCGGGGGGACCTTTGCTGCAGCGTCAGCTCGTCACGGAGGCGTGGAAGGCGGGGGCCATTTCTGCACCGGCTCCCTGTGCTCCGACGGGCGGGCTCCCTGTGCTCCGACGGGCGGGCGCTGCTTCAGCGCAGCAGGCGGCTCTCCATGGCCTGCGCCATCCGGCTCCGGAGTTTTCTGTAAGGAGCGTGTAGATGCTTCTGACGGCGCCACACTCCCCACAGGAAGTGCTGCCTCTGGAAGCGCCAGCACATACCGGGGGCTCCCAGAATCCCCCGGGTCAGACAGGCACGTTTTCAACAGGGCCGCTTCCCCGAAGCGTTTGCTCATCGTTTTACTCATTCATTCATTTAAATAAATAAATCTTTATTGATTTCAGACAGGAAGGGAGAGGGAAAGAGAGACAGAAACATCAGTGATGAGAGAGAATCGTGGATCAGCTGCTTCCTGCACACCCCCCACTGGGGATCGAGCCTGCAACCTAGGCATATGCCCTGACGGGAATTAAACCCAGGACCCTTCAGTTCGCAGGCCGAGGCTCTAGCCACTGAGCCACACCGGCCAGGGCTTGTTCATTCACGTATGTGCTCACACACTCTTTCTTTCTTTCCTTATTGAAAGGCTAACTGGTGTCTCTCTGATTCAGCAGCTCCCACTCACATTCTCTCTGACCTTGCAAACCACTTACGCACCAGGAGGCCCAGCCCAGCCCAGCCCTGGTCAGGCCTGTCCTTGTCCCTCTGAGAGGCCGGACGCTCAGGAGCTGGGGGTCAGAGGCCCGGGCCGCAGCCAGGCTCGCCCGCCAACAGCCGAGGGGCAGGTAAACAACTTCCTATGCCTCAGTGCCCTCACCTGTCGGATTGATGATAACAGCGCCACATCCTGGCTTTCCGGGGGGTCAGTGGGATGGGGGGCAGGGTTAGGGAGAGGCCATTGTGGGGAAGGCGGGGGGCCATCCGAAGGTGGTGGTTAAAGGGTGCCCTTCGGGTGATCCTGAGGATGAGGGGCCCTCCCTGAGCAGAGGTCCCCCGGGACCGAGCGCACCGACACGAGGGGCACCGTGGGCCTCGCAGGCCGTGTCCGGAGGAAGTAATAACAGCTTCCGCCCCTCCTCCTCCTCCAGCTCACTGTGTCCGAGGGCCAAGCACGGTTCCTTCGTCACGGACGCACTTCACAGGAAGATCGTCACCGCTCCTCCCGCCGAGTACAGCACGCTGCGGTGATGACGAGGAGTTTGGGCTTTGGAGTTCAGAGTCATTCCCACCCCTCTCCTCCCATCACTGGAGGCTGAGGGGAGCTCAGCTGACTCCCAGGGCGCAGTGAGCGGCCGTCAGCACCCCGTTCTCTCTGATCAGGGCCATGTAGGGTCTGTGGGACCATGGCCCGTCCTTTCCTCCTATGAGCTCCTCGCAGGAAAAACTGAAAACGCAACCGGAGTGACCTCTCACCTTACTAGCCGCTCAGGGCAATGGTCGGCTCCGCAGGGAAGGTGGGCGCCCTGTCAGGGAGGGAGGCAGCGGTCAGAGGCTCCTGTCACTGTGGCCCCTCAACACTGCACGGCCAATGCTGCTCCCCCCCCCGCCTCCCCCCATGATCGAGCCACAACCTGGGCATGTGCCTGGGGGTGCCTGGGGGTGCCTGGTGCCTGGGGGAGCCGAGTTCCTGGGGGTGCCTGGTGCCTGAGGGTGCTGAGTGCCTGGGGGTGCCTGGTGCCTGGGGGAGTCGGGTGCCTGGGGGTGCTGAGTGCCTGGGGGTGCCGAGTGCCTGGGGGTGCTGGGTGCCTGGGGGTGCCGGGTGCCTGGGGGAGCCGGGTGCCTGGGGGTGCTGGGTGCCTGGGGGTGCCGAGTGCCTGGGGGTGCTGGGTGCCTGGGGGTGCTGGGTGCCTGGGGGAGCCGGGTGCCTGGGGGTGCCGTGTGCCTGGGGGAGCCGGGTGCCTGAGGAGTAGAGTCGAGGAGCAGAGGGGATTCAGACTTGGGAAAGCTGTTTCCTAAGGAGACGAAGAACCCCGAGATTTCAGTGGGGGGGGGGCAGGTGGAGGTTCAGGCTCTGGCAGCGGGTTGGGGACCCGAGGGGACGAGGTGGCCACAGGCAGTGCTGGCACACGGGCCGCTCATCGGGTCTAAACGCCTCTGCGTCCAGACTTGACGCTCACCTGGGCCGCTCCCCGGAAAGGTGGCTGCTGCCCAGCGACTTTCTCGAAGCCCCACTTGCCTTGCTGCTATTCTTGTAATTGTGCAGGTTAAGGTTCTTTCCAGCGTCTCCAGGTTTCCGTGACAAAACTGTAGATTCTCCGGGTAACAGCGTCCTGAATTCTTACTCTCGTCCCCGGGAACTGACAGCCCCTGTCCCCTAACCCCGGCTCCCGCCTGTCCCAGGGAGTAGGAGGTGGCAGGCAGCCGAGTCTCTTGTCGAAAAGCTCACAGCAACCCAGGAAGAGGGGAGACGCACCCAGCCTCACGGAGTCGGAGCAGAGGGGAGACGCGGCTCTCCTGACCCCACTCCTGCCTGTTCCCGTCCGACGACAGGCTGGGCGGCCCAGTCTCAGGCTGGCCCGGCACCATCGGCCTTAAAAACCTCGCCTGTTCCCAGGTGGGGTTGTTTTTGGAAGGATAGTTTAGTACCGTGGTTCTCAACCTTGGCTGCACATTAGAATCATTCCCAGGTGATTCTAATGTGCAGCCAAGGTTGAGAACCACTGGTTTAGTAAGTCATATTCAAATCAAAGAAAACACCGACCACTGTAGTCACTGCAATAGAGAGGTCTGTGATCGCCAGCATCCGTGGCTGAGCATCGTGGCTCGCTCCAGACCAGTGATGGCGAACCTTCTGAGCTCGGTGTGTCAGCATTTTGAAAACCCCTAACTTAACTCTGCTGCCGTGTCACATAGAGAAGTTTTTTGATATTTGCAACCATAGTAAAACAAAGACTTATATTTTTGATATTTATTTCATATATTTAAATGCCATTTAACAAAGCAAAACCAACCAAAAAAATGAGTTCGCGTGTCACCTCTGACAGGCGTGTCATAGGTTCGCCATCACTGCTCCAGACCCTGGCCCCGAGGGCGGGGGCTGCTGTTACCCCCACACGGAGACAGGCACGTGGGATAGTGGCACTGACTTTCAGGTCACCGTTAGGAAAAGCACTCGTCTGACCCAATCAGCTCGCCCGAGTTCACGCCCGGCTGAGTGAGGAAGCGGCGTTCCCGCCTGTTCCACGTCCTCCGAGAGCCTTAGCCTTCCACCGGGACTCCCTGTCTCCCACAGCAGCGTCCCCACCTTTTTATGTTTGAAATATCGGTGTCTCGGCTACAGCAGCACAGACGCACGTCTGACAGCGTGGGAGGCGCGCAGACCTCGGATGCCTGCCCGTGGCCTGGAGGCGCCGCTCACAGACCCCCTGTGAGAATCCCAGCTCCGGAGGCATCAGGCCTCTGAGACACCATGGCGTGTGGTTAAGAATATGAGCGCCGGGTTCAAATCCTGGCTCTGCTACTTTCTAGCTGTTAACTTCCTTGTCTGGCCTTAGTGTCCTCGTATGTAAAATGGGCTGGTCACACGGATACTGCGGGAGATCAAGTGAGTTAAATATAGACCAGGGGTGGGCAAACTTTTTGACTCGAGGGCCACAATGGGTTCTTAAACTGGACCGGAGGGCCGGAACAAAAGCATGGATGGAGTGTTTGTGTGAACTAATATAAATTCAAAGTAAACATCATTACATAAAAGGGTACAGTCTTTTTTTTTTTTTAGTTTTATTCATTTCAAACGGGCCATATCCGGCCCGCGGGCTGTAGTTAGCCCACGGCTGATATAGACACTTAACTGTAGGTTTTATTAAAGGCTGGTCTATATCCATTCATTGGGTTATTTTACCCGGATGCTGTTGTTTCCTCACTCACAAACACCTTCTCAAACCGCAACTTTGAAGACGTATCTGACGCGATGACTGTTCAGCTGTATTTCTATGACGGGAAGGCCAAGCTGACAGGCAGCTACACATCCCCAGGTTAAAGGGCTTGTCCGTTTTTTTCGCTTAAAGCAGCGGTTCTCAACCTGTGGGTCGCGACCCCCTTGGCGGCCAAACGACCCTTTCACAGGGGTCGCCTAAGACCATCCTGTATATCAGATATTTACACGACGATGCATAACAGTAGCAACATGACAGTTATGAAGTAGCAACGAAAATAATTGTATGGTTGGGTCACAACATGAGGAACTGTATTTAAAGGGCCAGAAGGTTGAGAACCACTGTCTTAAAGGTTTTCCCCGTAGACCTGCCTGCCTGTACCAGAGCCACCGTGTAGCGAACGCCTCCCTGTGTTTTGCTGTAGACGCTCGGGTACATTTTCATTGTGAAAAGTCAATATAGCTTTTTACAGCAGAGACAGAGGTAACAGGGACGTCTGTTGGAATGAAGTTGGGGCGTCCCTCTCCTTCGTCATGATGTTAACGGATGAGCACCCGGCTTCCTCGTGAGCAAACCAGGAAAGCTCTGGGCGTGTGGCTCACCCCCAGGCACGGGGGGAAGGCAGGGCCGCGAGGGGGGAAGGCAGGGCCGAGGGGGGGAAGGCAGGGCCGCGAGGGGGGAAGGCAGCGGGGCTTCCTGGCGCCGTGCGTTGGTGGTAGAAGCTGGCCCTGGAGGATGTGGGTCTCTCTCCGCGGCAGAGGCTTTGTTACAGGAAAACGTCGTCTGAGCGACGTGTGGTCACTGGTTTCGCTGCTGAGGTCACTTCCCTTGGGGTCGGCCACTCTTCCCTCTGAGGTGAATGGGGGGCGTGGAGCCCGTGATAAAGCGAGAAATTAAATAGGAAGCTCTCTTCCTTTGACAGCTTTCTCCCTTTTATTTATTTTTATTTTTTTAATATTTGAAATCAAGATATGCTTGAACATATTTTACTTATTTACAATTTAACTTAAACCTAGAATCCTTACCGTTTATACAAACTTAGTTCTTAAAATAGGCATTTGCTGTTTTACATAAAAAAGATTCACAAAGTTCAGGTGGACTCCGACGACACCGCGCAGGGAGGGCGGCAGTGACCGCAGGCGGCCAACGCCCCGTCCCGCAGCCCCCAGCCCCACCCCCGGGTCATTCCCCTGAGGTTTGGAAGCTTTTTTCCATATAATTTCTCCTGAAACGGATGTCTAAGGGCTGGAGACCCTTAGGACGGGTGTGCTCACAGCAGAGAGGGACGGACGTAGGCGGCTCTGCCCTCGGAACCTGAGGAGCGGGGCCCCACGTTGTCCTTGTTGGCTTTGGAGGGGGGCCTCAGCGGGAGCACAGGCCTCTCAGTGCCCCCCCCGCCCCCCCGCCAGGCCTTCTCACTTAAGTCCCGTTTATGTGAAACAGCTGAGACCTCAGGCCTCCAACAGAACCGTTTGGAAACGTCATCTCTAAACGCATCCAGTGGGGAAAGGGGTACCTGACGTGGCCATGGCCGAGGCTCTGAGGGAGCACACGCACACGCACACGCACACGCACACACACATGCACGTGCACACACACACGCACACATACGCACACGCACACATACGCACACGCACACACACACACGCACGCCATCAGCAATGGAAGTGCAGCTGCGAGCACTCGCGCCCGGCTGCCTGGCGGATCGCTACGAGTTGAAACCAGAAGGAGCCCCTGTCGTCGCAGATTCTCTCGTGTTGGCGGCATTTCCAGCGCGACTGGCTTTCTGGAAGGCAGAGCAGAGAGGTGGCTGTTACACGCTGCATGACCTTGGACCCAGCAAGTCAGGCCTATGGTTTCTGAAAAGCCGTGGAGACGCATAAACGTTTCGCTTTAAGGAGTTCCATTGCGTTCTTGTTCATAACGAGAAACAGCTGAGAAGGATCGAAATGCCCCAAACAAGGACCTAGGCCTTTCCCATCGCGGCTGGAGCAACCACCAGCTCGGTGGCCTAAACAGCGCAGTTTCATCCCGAAGCTCGGGGACCGGGAGCCCGATGCGGGCCCCTCGGTGAGGGCCAGGGAGGAGCGGTGGGAGCACACGGAGACCTGCGCCCTGCGCCCCGCGTAACGGAGGTGAGTGGACCTGGGAGCCAGTGGGGCTGGAGCAGGAGCGGCCGGGATTCTGTCCTGCACACGGGCAACAGGGTGAAGGCCGGGAGGGCGGCAGGGAAGGGAGAGGTCAGTGGGGGAGGAAGGGGCATATGTATACTTTCGACAACCAGGACTAAAACTACAGAAGTGAAGGGGTCACGCTGCACCCCGAGGAGGCTGGATGGACGAGGGTTAGGAGGGCGCTCGTGGAAGGTGGGCTGGGGGGGCTGGGGGCGGGGGGCTGCTCAGTGTGAGCAGGTTCGGGCCCACAGGGTGTTTCCTGAGGAGGGCGCTTACTGGGGGCGATGGGCAGGAAGTCATGTTTGGGGGTGAGGCGGGATGCCTCCTGCCGTGGGGCAGGGAGAGGGTGCAGGCGGTGGCCCCCCGTGTCCGGGCTCCCAGGGGCACGGATGCTCTGACCAGGAAGCAACTGTGCGTGTCTGGTCTGCAGGGTCGGGCTGTGGGGTGGGACGGGACGGATCAGGGGCTTAAACCACTTTACCCAGCGACCATGCGTTTCCGCAACAGACGGGGCCAGGGGGGAGGGTGGCCTAGAGGTGGGCGTGGCCGGGGGCTCCTGGCTTCCTCCTGCGAGGAAGAGGAAGGACCCTCGAAGGGGAGGGGTGGGGAGGGGGCGGTTGCACCCTCTGGCCCTTTGATCTTTAGGGTTTGGCCATGGGAAGAGGCTTTTCCGAGGTTCCCACCACGGCTCTGGCTGTGATGTGGCCCGTAGGTGTGGGCCGGGCCAGGGCTCCTCTGCGGTGGTTTCCAGGTAACGAAGGGCCAGAGCATCCTGTCCGCGGCCCCCCTGCGCTCTGGGCCCAGGCCGCCCACCAGGCCGCTCCCAGCCGCTGGGCTGCTGTGACCACTGGCACCGCCCGCCCCCTCGGCTCATTTCTGTTTTCTTAACCACATCAGTGAGACCAGGCCTACGGTTGAAAATGTGCAACCGAATGGTTTTGGATACATCACTGGTGTTCATTTTTCAACATAGTGGGGAAATATGTGTCACGTAAAATCTGCCATTTGGACCATGTTACGTGTGCAACTCAGTGGCATCGGGCACATTCACGGTGTCGTGCGACCATCGCCACCATCCAGCCCAGTGACCTCTTGGCCGCTCGCTGTCTGTGAACGCGCCTGTCCTGGGCGGTTCACGAGGTGGAACCACACAATCGCCTGTCCCTCGTCCGGCTGCTCTTACTTGCCTGTGTCTGCAGGGCTGGCCTGGGCACCACGCCCTTCCTGCCGCTGCAGACAGCTCCTGGGACGGCCGCATCCGCTCGCCCATCACGTGACGGACGTGCGCGCTGCCTCCCACGGCTGCTGTGACAGCCGGCCGCAGTGGGCACGGCCTGCGAGAACCCGTCCGGCCCTGCTCTCGGTTCCATCCTCAGGAGACATTTCCGGGCCTTGGGTGAGCGTAGGTTTCGTTTAGGAGGAACCTCTGCGTCCGACAACGCTAGTGGCGACCTGGTGGCCACTGTTTCTGTGGTTCCTGGGGTCAGGACAGGAGTTGGCGCAGAGCCCTGGCTGCAGGCCTCTGGTGTCTGCTCAGGCGTCCGAGGTGGGAAAGAGTGTTAATTCTTTACAACAAAAAAATGTAGGTGATCTGCAACATCGTGATTTTTCTTCGACTTCTCAGAGTTGAAGGGGCAGGTCAGCCAAGTAGGCTGGGCTCTCAGGTGCCTGGGGAGAGACGGGCTCGCTCACCTGGCAGAGCTGGCGGGAGGGATGCTGCAGGTCCAAGTGAATTCCAAACAGTGAGCGGCTGAGGGCGGAGTGTGGGTAACAAGAGAAGACAGTGCTCCCGGCAGCTCCAGACAAAGGCGAGGCCACATGAGGGCCTCAGCGTGAGAGAGTGAGAGAGAGTGAGAGAGAGTGAGAGACAGTGAGAGACAGTGAGAGACAGTGAGAGAGTGAGAGAGCTCGGGGCGAGGCAGGAGATGGAGGGAGCCCTCATTGAGGCAGATCACAGTCCGCATCAGGTGCAGCCCAAGGGGAAGCTAGGATGTTCCTTAGCGTCACTGGGGCGGGAGACAGATGGAGTCAAGGAGGGTTCCAGAACACAGGGGTCAGCCTTCAGGGTCCCCCCTCCCGTCCGCCCTGCAGGCCAGGGACTCCGGCCCGTGGGCAATGCACCCTTGCCCCTTCCCGGTCCACAGCACACACCTCAGAGAGCGATGTAAGACATTACGCATCTACCTTCCAAAGGCCTGAACTGGCAGAATCTGATCATTAACTGGTGATGGGGGCCGGGCAATGGATGGTTAGGGGCTCAGAGCGGGTTCGCTATGCGTCTCGACGCTAAGAAACAGCGTCCTGGTGGCTCTCCTGTGTTGTCTGTGTTACCTGTACCTTTGACAGAGGGTGACTTGTCATATGTGCTGGCACTTTACAGGGAGGGGTATTGGTGAGCGTGGCTAGTCACCCATGTCCCACATCATTACTGCGAGAGACGTGGCTAGTTACATGAACCACATGGTACGCGGCCTTCAGGGTTCCCCTCAGTGTGTGTTAGGTGTGGATTCTGTTTGTATTTGGACTCTCAGGCGTTGCTAGACTGAGTCTATGAGAGCTGACTGAGTTGCGTGTTGTTGGGTCGTGTCTGGGAGAGCTGACTGAGTTGCGTGTTGTTGGGTCGTGTCTGGGAGAGCTGACTGAGTTGCGTGTTGTTGGGTTGAGTCTGGGAGAACTGACTGAGTTGCCTGTTGTTGGGTCGGGTCTGGGAGAGATGACTGAGTTGTGTGTTGTTGGGTCGAGTCTGGGAGAGCTGACTGAGTTGCGTGTTGTTGGACTGAGTCTGGGAGAGCTGACTGAGTTGCGTGTTGTTGGGTCGTGTCTGGGAGAGCTGACTGAGTTGCGTGTTGCTGGGTCGGGTCTGGGAGAGCTGACTGAGTTGCGTGTTGTTGGGTTATGTCTGGGAGAGCTGACTGAG
>NW_005876075.1:0-10671 GCF_000147115.1 Myotis lucifugus | reverse complement strand
GAGCCCCTAAGGGAGTTTTGGGACAAAATGAAATGAAATAACATCTGTATAATAGGGGTGCCAGAAGAGCAAGAAGAGGAGCAAAGATAAGAAAACCTATTTGAACAAATAATGACAGAAAACTTTCCTGATTTGGGGTAGAAAAAAGTCACATAAGCACAGAGAGTCCAAAATAAGATGGATCCAAAAAAGCCCACACCAAGACACGTCGTAATTACAATACAATCCTTAACGACAAAGAGAGAATCTTAAGGCTGCAAGAGAGAGAGACAGAGAGTTACCTACAGGGGATCTCCTACTAGACCAGCCGTGGGCAAACTATGGCCCGCGAGCCGGATCCTGCCCGTTTGAAATGAATAAAACTAAAAAAAAAAAAAGACCGTACCCTTTTATGTAATGATGTTTACTTTGAATTTATATTAGTTCACACAAACACTTCATCCATGCTTTTGTTCCGGCCCTCCGGTCCAGTTTAAGAACCCATTGTGGCCCTCAAGTCAAAACGTTTGCCCACCCCTGTACTAGACTATCAACTTATTTCTCAGCAGAAACACATCAGGCCACAAGGGAATGGAATGAAGTATACAAAGTGATGCAAAGCAAGGGAATGAATCCAAGGATACTCTATCAGCAAGGCTATCATTCAAAATTGAAGGTGAAATCAGGAGCTTCACAGACAAAAAAAGGCTAAAGGAGTTTATTACTACCAAGCCAGCAGTGCAAGAAATGCTAAAGGGACTGTTGCAAAAAGAGGAAATAACAGGCATAAAGATTAAAAATGGCAACAAACCAGTACCTATCAATAAGAACATTAAATGTTAAATGGATTAAATGCTCTAATCTAAAGATATCCAGTGGCTGAATGGATAAGAAAACATGACCCAAATATCTGCTGTCTACAAGAGACCCACCTCAGAACAAGAGACTCACACAGACTGAAAGTGAAGGGATGGAAAAAAATTTTCAGGCAAATGGGGAAAAAAAAAGCTGTGGTAGCAATACTTATATCTGACATAATAGATCTGAAAGTGAAGGCCATAATAGGAGATAAGGAAAGCCACTTCATAATAATAAAGGGAGTGATACAACAAGAGGCTATAACTCTTCAATAAATGGTGTTGGGGCCCTAGTGGGCTTGGCTCTGCGGATAGAGTGTCGGCCTGCGGATTGAAGGGTCATGGGTTCAATTCTGGTCAAGGGCACATGCCCGGGTTGCAGGCTTGATCCCCAGTTTGGGGGCGGGGCGGTGTGCAGGAGGCAGCCAATCAATGATTCTCTCCCATCATTGATGTTTTTATCTCTCTCTCTCTCCCTTTCTCTCTGATATAAATAAAAATATCTTTAAAAAATGATGATGGGAAAATGGGACAGATACATGCAAAAAAGAAAAAAAAGAAAGAAACTAGACCACCAACGTACACCATACACAAAAATAAAGTCACACAAAAATAAAGTCAAAATGGATAAGGGACTTGAATGTAAGACAGGAACCATAAAAATCTTAGAATAATACATAGGCAGCAAAATATCAGACATTTGTCATAGCAATATCTTCACTGATATAGCTCCTAAGGCAGTGATGGCGAACCTATGACACGAGTGTCAGAGGTGACATGCGAACTCATTTTTTTGGTTGATTTTTCTTTGTTAAATGGCATTTAAATATATAAAATAAATATCAAAAATATAAATCTTTGTTTTACTATGGTTGCAAAGATAAAAAAATTTCTATATGTGACATGGCACCAGAGTTAGGGTTTTTCAAAATGCTGACACGCCGAGCTCAAAAGGTTCGCCATTTCTGTCCTAGGGCAATGGAAACTAAGGAGAAAATAAACAAATGGGGACTACATCAAACAGAAAGCCCACTGCATGGGAGACATTTGCCAATTTTATATCAGATAAGAGTCTACTTTCAAATTTATACACCTTAACAAAGGAAGATAAACAATCCATTTAAAATGGGCAAAGGACCTACTAGTAAATAGACATTTGAAAGTGGACATACAAAAGGCCAAAGGACATGAAAACATGCTCAAAGTCACTAATCATCTGAGAGATGCAAATCTAAATGACAATGTGGTACCATCTCACACCTATCAGAATGGCTATCATCAACAAATCGACAAACAAGTGCTGGTGAGGATGTGGAGGAAAAGGAACCCTTCTGCACTGCTGGTGGGAATGCAGACTAGTGCAGACACTGGAAAACAGCATGGAGTTTCCTTGAAAACTTAAATAGTGTATGGAACTCCCGTTTGACCCAGTAATCCTACTTCTAGGAATATATCCTAAGAAATCAGAAACACCAATCAGAAAGGATATATGCACCCCTATGTTCATAGCAGCACAATTTATAGTAGCTAAGATTTGGAAACAGCCTAAGTGCCCATCAGCAGATGAGTGGATTAAAAAACTGTGATACATCTACACAATGGAATTCCACACTGCTGTAAAAAAGAAGGAACTCTTACCATTCACAACAGCATGGATGGACCTGGATAGCATTATGCTAAGCAAAATAAGCCAATTGGAGAAAGATAAATATCACATTATCTCACTCATTTGTGGAATATAATGAACAACATAAACTGATGAACAAAAATAGACCCATAGACTTAGAAGCATTGAACAGACTGTTAAACCTCAGGGGGAAGGCAAGGGAGAGTGGGATGGGGGAGAGGGGGATAAGAGATCAACCAAAGGGAAAAAAATTAATATATGAACAAAACAACAGAGACAGAATAATAACAAATCAATAAAACAGATAGTTCAATTGTAAAGGGGGAAAAATAAAGGAAACAGAAAAGAACAAAAAGGAGAAAGGAGAAGAAAAATTGGAGGAAAAAAGAGAAGAGAGGAAGAAAAAGTTGCAAATATAATGGGGATAAAATAAAAAATAAATAAATGAAGTGTCGTTCGCTTCAGCCATGTTTTACTGCCCCACTGGGGCTGGTTCAGGACCTCACCCTCTGTTCTGTCTGCGGATGCTGTGCTTCCTGTGAGGACCTAGGTGCTGGCCACTGCCAGGCACTGTCTGTGGCGTTTAGCACCTGCTTGGAGCTGCCAGCGATCCTCACTCCACCGCTGTGTCCCTCTCCACAGGCCTTGGCTGCCAGCAGGCTTGCCTGTCCGCCAGCTGTCAATCTTCATCACTCCAGAGTCTGTTCTGACTGGGCTTTAGGAGGGGTTGGTGCTGTTTCAATTTCAGGGACTATGATGGGTGTTTTTCCTGTGTCAGACCTACTCCTCCTCCGCCAGTGGCCCAAAATGTGACTCTGGCCTTGGTTGGCCAGAGATCCTTGCATGGAGACCAATGGAGTCAGCTGGGACCTGGAGCTTTTATCAGTCTGGTTCCTAGAACAGTGGGCAGATGGCCCCTCTTTCGGCTCCTGCTTTTCCAGGTCTCCCGGCCCTGCTTCCTTCCCTGCCTCCCTCACACACCTCAGTCAGTGCCTCCCTCCCTGCACCACTGCCTGGGTGTGTACCTGCAATGGGTTTAGAGATAAAAGAAAGAAAAAGGGGGGAAAGGGAATCAAAACTGTGGTTCTCTCCCCACTGGCTCCTTCTGCGGGTGTGGACTCCACCGCCGCCAGCAGCCACCCGCCTTTTTGCTGCTTCATGGACGATGCAGGTCGCCCCGCCCCACGGACGCCACAGGCGGTGTGTGTGTGTGTGTGTGTGTGTGTGTGTGTGTGTGTGTTCGCTCTGAGCAACCCCTCTTGCGATCTCGCCCTTCCTACTTGTCTCCAGATGCCTTCTTCCTTCCTGGTTATGTCACCTCCTCAGCTGGACCACAGCTGGAAATTCCAGGGAATGTTCTCCAAGGTAGTGGTGGCTCCAGCCTGGCCCTGGGCGAGGCGCCGGCAGGTTTCTTCTCTCTCTGCATCCCTCTTGACATGACACATGGGGAGTGCACATTCCCTATGATAGTCTCACAACAAGGATAAACTGGAAAAAGTTAAAAATAAAAGTGGCAGAAATGATAAATTGTGAATCACTAGAATAGTAAAATGTGGAAACTAAAAATTATTATTTTTAAATGCAAATCAGCTGAGTAAATTAAAAATAAAAGGATCATGCAAGAGAAAACAAAGTCAGTACTGTAAGATTTTAATTGTGCATAGAAGTGCTATGCTATGATATGAAGCTAGACTTCGAAAAGTTAAAGACAAATAGATAAATCTTAGACCATGACTGAAACAATAACAGTCATAAAAACAATAATACCACCAATAAAGCCATTGCCGATAGGTCAGCAGAGGACATGAAATGGAGCTCAAAGATAATCCATGAGCCCAAAGGAAAAAGTTTGAGAGAGAAAAAAATTAAATGAGTGAGCCAATAAAAACACATTGTAAAATGATGGTAGAATTAAACCTCAGATGGGCAAATATTTCATCAAAAATAAATGGGCTAACCCTGGCCAGTGGCTCAGGTGGATGGAGCATCGCCTGATACACCATAAGGCTGAGTGTTTGATTCCAAGTCAGGGCATATACCTAGGTTGTGGGTTCGATATTTTCATATTTCTCCCTCACACTAATGTTTCTGTCTCTCTCTTTCTCCCTCTCTTGCTAATAAATAGATAAATAAATAAATAAATAAATAAATAAATAAATAAAATCAGTAAACATATCCTCGGGTGAGGATATTAAAAAAACAAATGAAATGAAATAAGAAGTGGACTAAATCATCAAATAAAAAAGGCAGACAATGTATGACTGGATTAAAAGACTTATTGAGATGCTTAGTACCAAAAAAAAGCAACCAACCATCTAATTTTATTTTAGTTTTTTAAAGGATAGTTCTGAATATATTAAGTGAATTAATTCTTCATAAATAGGCCCCCTTTTTCTTTCTTTAATCTTTATTGTTCCGAGTATTACAGATGTCCCCCTTCTCCCCACCTCACTTTTATATATATATATGTTTTTATTGATTTCAGAGAGGAAGGGAGAGGGAGAGAGAGATAGAAACATCAATGATGAGAGAAAATCATTGATTGTCTGCCTCCTGCACGCCCCACGCTGGGTATCGAGCCCGCAACCAGGGCATGTTCCCCGACTGGAAATCAAACCTAGGACCTCCTGGTTCATAGATCAACAACGTTCAATCACTGAGCCACGCCAGCTGGCCCCTGCTGTTGTAAATGTTTCCCTCCATGTCCCGCATGGTTCAGGGTTCAGGATCTGGAAGAGGAGCCGGACACAAATAAAAGAGAAAAGATAAGAGATAATTTGGGAATATTGGGGGGCCAGGCAGGTAAGTCCAACTCAAGAGGAAGGAGTTCCACTGGTGCTCAAGCTGCACCAACCATTTTATAGTCAGAGGTAAACAAAGTAGTGGTTACCATAGTTACACTGTTCTTGTGAGTTTCACTTGTTTTGACCATAGTTACACTTCCTGCACTTCCCTCAGCCCATTAGCTTCCCAGATAAGATCTAGGGAGTGTTATAAGGTCAAGCCTAATTATGCTAAGAGGACTGTGCCCTCTAAGCTGGGACTTGTTTGTGACTTTGCCAACAGGTCAGTCCGAGGCTTAATCCTGTATCGGCTCCCCACATCTCACCCTTCTTTTATTATTAAGCTACTATAATGAAAATAAAACTTAAACATCAAGAACAAAAAGCTACCATAATAAAAGTAAAACTTAAGCATCAAGAACAAAAATGTTTAAGTCCCAATTTCGATGTCCAACAGTTCTGAGTCCAAGTTTCAATGTCCAACAGTTCCTTATGTGTACATGTCAGCAATGATATTTCAGTTCTGGATGGTGGACAAATGGTGGCAATGCAGGTCCGACCCTCTCTGGTTTGATCCTGGGCAACCTGCAGCGATGCACAGCTGCTGACTGCTAGCATGACAAAGCGTCGTCAGCGTCTTCCATCTCTGGATTGTTTTTCCTCTTGTCTTCATGGTTAAGAGCATTCCTGATAATTCCTCCCTGTTGCAGGAATCCACATGGTCTTGGAGTTGTTTTCTGAAAATATACAAACATATTCTCGACCAAAAGTTAATAAAGGAAATTTTACTTGGGATCCTTTTTATATTTGCCCAAATAATTTTCCTTTGGCTTATTTTGACACTGTGTATGTTTTTCATGGGTGTCTTGCTGTTAGCATTACAAAAGAAAATTTTTTTTCTAGATGTGATTTAGTTACAGGATATATTTCCTTACATGGTATTTTTCCACTATCCACACCCCCTTTTTTATTTAATTATTGGAGGCTTTTGGAAAATTTTTATAATGTAGTCTAGATAACTTTAAATTTTTAATTTTTTTGCACAAAAATATGACTCCTTTAGGTTCATTGCATGTTAAGCAATTTTACCATGAAATGAAAATTTTGGTTAATACTACTTATTTCAATTAAACTCGTTACTGTCAAATTTAATTCTCTAACAAGAATCTTAGTTACACTGTAAATATTAATGGAAAGGATTATTTTGCATCCTTGAGAAGGCCCTGAGCATTCCTGGTGTTAGGCTGGATTTAGATATAGGGTAGCTGCTGTCAGCCAAGTCTCTGTTGTTTCAGTCCCGATCTGAGCTGGGCCAAGTCTCTTTCTGTTATCTGGGTCTGGATCTGAGCTGGGCATGGGAAGCAGGAAGCAGCCATGGGGACAGGAGACCTCCCTCAGAAGGGGCAAGTGTTCAAGCCCCTGCATAGTTGGGGGGGGGGTGAGGATCTGTGCCCCACCTCTGTTGACCCCCAAGTTCTCTCCTGATGGCCCCCCTGTGACTGTGCCTGTCTTAGGTTGTTCCTTCCCTGAGGAATCTTACCCATCTCTGGCTAACCAGCCATCCTCCGGGGCCAAGCAGGGTGATGTGAGGTTCAGTTCTGTCTCCTTGGTAGCCTATGCCCCTGTGGCCTCCACGCCCAGCGACTGCCTTGGGATCCCCTCGCCTGCTGGTGGGGCCCTGGCATTGATCACATATCTTGGGGAACCCAGGTTTCTTCTCCAGGGAGGGCCCAGCTCATGCCATTGGGTGAGAGACAGATCCATGGTACCAGCCACCATGAGGCTTCAACCTCAGCATGAACAGAGAGCTCAGGCAACAGCTGTGGGCATTGGATTGTAAGAAGAGGGACCCTCTTGGCAAAAAGGGCAAGAGAGGTCAATATAGAATGCTCAAGTGCCTTCCCAGGGGGCCTTCCACACAGTGGAAGGGATTAAATCCTTTCATGTCCTTATTAAATTGCTGCCAAACATTCAGAGAATTAGTTTGTTAGTTTGTTTGGGATAAATGTACAATATGCTGTTGTAAAATATCAAAAATTATTAATGACATTGTAGAATAATATCATGTAAGAATATTCTTTGCTCTAGGCCATGGCAATTCAATTTTAAACTGGAAATGACATTAATTAAATTTCTTCAATTAGTCTTTCAGTAACTTTACACTAGCTATATTCAGGAAGGCAAAAACCCAAATTATTTACCTTTCTATATTAAACCTAGTACATTTAATTACAGTCCTCCAGATGTTTGAAGGAAAAACCGCTTTCTATTATTTTCTTGCAGAATAATTTCTAATCAGCATCCTCATCCTCTCACAGCTGGGTTACACCTGGAAAACTTCAATTTAAATAGAAAAATCTTTTTCTTTTAAACCAAGTAACCTACAGGGTTACTTATTGGATGTTGACTGATAGTGCCGCAAGGGTGTGTATTTCAAGTCAAAGTCATTAAATTTGGTTGAATTAAAAAATCCTTTTAAAAAGAGAGAATAAATTTTTGAAAACATTTCAGGGCCCGTGAAATGTCCCAAAGTCATTCCTTGGTTATAGTTTTGAAATTCAACTTGAAAGACAATCAAATACATATGTGTATATAAGATTTAAAGATCATATTCAATTCTGTCCTCTAAATTTAGTACGAGGCACACTCAGATCAATATTTGAGCATTATTTCACTTCTAAATACCTAGGTATAAGTTTTTATCATTTGATTCCATAAACTTCAAGGTCCCAAGTTCCCAGCGCTCTGGAAAACCACGCTTGAGGCTGGCAAACAGGCCTGGCCCAGCCCTTGACTTTAAAACGACCATAATTTTTTCTGGGGAAAGTCAAGAAGCAAACTTGTAGCTACATTGTTTCCTGCCGGTTGCTTGCCGGAGAGAAATTTCCAAATTGGCCACAAGATCGTAGCCACAGGAAAACTGTTTTCCGCTGGCGAAACAAGTTTGGTCTAACCTGGTCCATTTAAATGTCAAAGAGCTAAGCTAGTTTCTCCCTGGGCTACAGGACCTTCATAATTAATATATTTCAATAATTCTTGAGATTCAAATCCATTTATTATTTTAAGGCATTTACTTTGGCAAATTTTCTGTAACAGACAATTTTACTGAATTTCTTTGAGGCTTTTAAGATTAACTGTGGAACAGGCTTCATTAACATTTCGAAAATCACTTTATTACAGCAAAATACCAATCTTGTTGCTAGAACCAGCCTGCATTTCTTCCCTGGGTCAAATTCGTCATTTTTCTTAGGAAATAATCAGTCTTGGGTTTTATTTTGTACATTTTCAAAGAGATTCCAGCTCAAAACTCTATCTCAATATCCAAAAACAGGACAGTTGCGCGCATTAGTTTTAAGCCAGCTTTTCTCTTTACACGTGCACAAAAATCCCAGACGCATTTTTAAATTTTGTAAAACTTTTCAAATACGAGAAGGACCTTAAATTAGAATACTTGGGGAGGGGGCGTCCATATTGGATCGTCATGTGCTCCCTTCTTCCCTTCCCACATGCTTTGGGGGGAGTTGCCCTAGGTAATATTACCGTACAGATGATTACTGCTAGCATGGCAGGAAAGACGTTCTCAGGCGTCAGGCGTCTGTACCATCTTCTTTACCATGCCCCAGGTGGTCTCCAGGCTGTTTGTTGTCCAGCTTGTCCTCCTCCTGCTGCTCATCTTCAGTGGACTGCTAGGAGTCGCTGCTCTCTGGCTGAGGTAGTTGATTATCTGCAGCTGCATGGTGTGGCTCCAGGCGCAAGTTCCTCATTAGTCTGGCTAGTTTCTCTCTTGGATCCCTGTTGCAGTTTAATATTTCTAGCAGGAATCCACATGGGTTTGGAAAAATTCTCTGGGAATATACAAGCATACCCTCTGCCAAAGGTTAATAATGGGTCAGGTTCCTTCCATAAACCAGATTCCGGATCCTTCCATTTAACTAGACCATTTTATTTTGTTTTATTCTGACACCAATGTAGCTCCATAGATGTCGTTCCATCAACATCACAAGTGAAAACATTTAAAGTAATTAAGGCTTGGTGCAGCCTACCTGTAGGTGATTTCTCCATCATTCCTCCTTTTTGTTTTTCAAGTTGGGATTTTAGCCACTGATGCTGTCATTCAATAATGGCCTGTCCTTGGGAATTATATGGTCTTCCTGTAATGTGCTGAATTTTCCACCTTTTACAAAATTCCTGGAATTGACAGCTTGTATAAGCAGGCCCATTTTCAGTTTTAATAATTTTTGGAATTCCCATGATGGCAAAAGCAGCTAGGCAATGATCAATAACCTGTTTTGCCGTTTCTCCTATTGATGCAGTAGCCCATAGGACTTTTGAAAAGGTATCTACAGAGACATTCAATGCCCCAAAACGTTTAAACAAAACATTAAGTAATCTCATTGTGGGAGAGCTTATAGCTCTGCCCTCTCGAAGACACCTTTGAATCTCTCCGCACCAGAGGGCGGATTCAACAGCAGGGTTTCATTTCTTATTACAGATTTTAGATTCCAAATACAAATTAAGATTTTAATTTGGACAAGAAACCACATTAAGATGACCATGGCACTCTTTTTTCAGCCTGATTTAAAAGAGTACCTTTTAATATTCCAATTTCTTTATAATTTGGCTTTTTTTTACAGGTGATTCTATTAACAGAGAATTAAATATTTCAGGATTAGGACATGGAGGTGGAGGGAGCCATGAAGGCCGTTCCTCCCATTTTTCTTTTCTTACTGCTCCTCTTTAGGAGTGAAGGGTGCAAGGAGAGGAGATTTATCCTCCTTGGCCTCTCTTAAAGGCTCTAGCAAATGAAATACCGTGTTCCACAAGGGAAAACAGTTTTTGGAGGCAAGAGTTTCTTCCTGCTGATGAGCAAGTTCTGAGTAACTCTTTGCCAAACATTCAAGATCTAATGTACCTTCTTTTTTTTTAAAAATTTATTTATTTATTTATTTATTTATTTATTTTATTCTTTTTTTTTTAAAAAATATTATAATAAGTATTACAAAGGGTATTACATATGTGTCCTTCCCCCACCCCCCGCCCTTGACAATCCCTGCCCTCCCTTACCCCCCAGTGTCTTATGTCCATTAGTTATGCTTATATGTATGCATACAAGTCCTTCGGTTGATCTCTTACTCCCCTCCCTTCTGCCCCCCAACCCTCTCTGGCCTTCCCACTGCAGTTTGACAATCAGTTTGAGGCAGCTCTGCCTCTGTATCTATTATTGTTCAAAAGCTTGTAATGGTCTTTATTATCCATGAAAGAGTGAGATCATGTGGTATTTTTCCTTCACTGACTGGCTTGTTTCACTTAGCATAATGCTCTCCAGTTCCATCCATGCTGTTGCAAATGGTAAGAGTTCCTTCTTTTTTACAGCAGCATAGTATTCCATCGTGTAGATGTACCACAGTTTTCTAATCCATTCATC
>NW_005876074.1:0-10673 GCF_000147115.1 Myotis lucifugus | reverse complement strand
AAAAGGAATGATCGTCAACAGATTGATTAGCCTCAATAAGCCCCCAGTCTGTTACTTGTTCATGTCTCTCTAAAATAGAGGAGTCAATTTCTGTGTTTATATTGGTCGGATTATAATTGTGTTTTCATTTTCTTTCCAGTTTCCCTGCTCCTCCTAAACAATTGGGTAAGTAATAAAAACTAACTATATATAACTATATATCTCATTTCTTGCAGATTGGGGAGTGAGAAATCATTGGATATAGTCATAATATCTGGATTAAAGTTCTGACTGAAAATAATAAGTTGTGTAACCTTGTCTGGTAACTTCACAGTTTCTCAACAATGAAATAGCCTGAAGAGGAAAATTTTAAATATTGATGGTTTTTAAACAGTTCTTCCAGTGGATAAGGGTCATAATGGAGAAAGGGATAAGCAGGCAGGAGTGGACACCAACTTCCCCATGTTCCCGAACCCCAATTCAATCAGAGCTTCATATATTGGACTTTTGTGTAACGATTTCTAAAAACAAATCAGATTAGATGCCACCAAGGCCCTTCTAAATCTATTTTTTTTACTTGTTTAAATGTCTAATTTATGTTATATTTGAAAAATTTTCCACTGCTAAATATAAAAAAAATTTTTTTGTACAATTTCAATCAGCTTTTTTTTTTTTAATCCTCACCCAAGGATACTTTCCCATTGATTTTTAGGGAGAGTGGGAGAGAGAGGGAAAGACCGAGAGAAACACTGATGTGAGAGAAACACATCAATTGGTTGCCTCCTGCATGAGCCCTGACGAGGGCCAGCGCAGGGGAGGAGCCTGCAACCAAGTATGTGCTCTTCCACTCATCTCTTCATTTGCTGTGGATCTTGATTAACAAAAAGTCTAGAAGGAGGAAAAGTAACTACACAGACTGGAAAAGCCACTGAACCAGTTAAGGTCATAGCAACTTTTCCACCAATATGGATTCTCAATACCTGCTGGTAACAGAATTATTATAGAAAATTTAAATGTTCTCTGGTAGTGGCAGTATATAGATTAAGACATCATAATAAATAATGATGACCTTGTGTCTTACTCTATAATTTTCAAAGCATATTCAAGAAACAGCTCCACAAAGAGCAGGAATAAAATGTAAGAAATTTTCATCAATTGTATTTTTTGTTTTAATTTTCTTTTGTTTTTTCTATGTTCTAAATGTTTGTACATGGGATAGTAATATTTTCCTTATCTGGAAACCAATGTGTCATTTTTTTTCAACATATTTATTATGGATTCTTCAAATAGCTAAGCAGGTTTTATCCTTTGAAATTAATTAACCGAAGTGGGACACACATACACACACACACACACACACACACACACAAAGATTTAAAGGAAATCAGGTCCTTGCCACGACCAGAGAACATTTAAATTTTCTATAATAATTGTTCCTTAAGACATTTGTACTCTTCCACTCATCTCTTCATTTGCTGTGGATCTTTATTAACAAAAAGTCTAGAAGGAAGAAAAGTAACTACACAGACTGGAAAAGCTATTGAACCAGTTAAGGTCATAGCAACTTTTCCACCAATATGGATTCTCAATACCTGCTGGTAACAGAAGTGTCTTATTAGTAGAATATTCTTTCCCTTTTAAGGTGGTGCCATACCTAATATACGTAATATTACTGTAAGATAAAAGTTAATGAGGAACAGATCAATGAGTAAAAGAGAATGATTGATAGAGAAGTAGATAGATAAGTAGATAGACAGACTAGACATAGAATGAGGCCTGGCCAGGTGACTCAGTTAGTTAGAGCATCATCCCATACATCAAAAGGTTGTGGGTTTGCTTTCTGGTAAGAGCACATACTTGGGTTGTGAGTTTGATCCCCGGTCTGGGCACATAGGGGAGGCAACCGACAGATGTTTCTCCCTCACATCAGTGTTTCTCTTTCCCTCTCTTTCTCTTCCCCTGCCCCCACTTCCTCTCTCTTTAAAAAAAAAAATCAATGGACATGTCCTCAGGTGAAGGTTAAAATAAATAAATAAGAATTTTTAAAAATAAAATGATATATTATTATAACACCTCAAATCCCCAAAAAATCTTGATTTCAATACTGCCATTGACCAATAATGTGATTTTTTTGGTCAGTAACCTACTAATACTGCCATTCATCACACTTGTGAATCTTCAAATAACCTGTCACTGTTTGGGGTTTTTCATGGTCACTGGCATTTGGAGGGACATTTAACACAGGCATCCAAGGAGGTAAGAACTTCTCCCCTTTAAGGAACAGACACTACTTCCGGGAGAAATGTACAGAGGCCACAGGAACACTTATTTTGTTCTCCTTGAAACATTAAATGCTCATGTCGAAATTTAAACTAACAGCATTTCAACATTTGATATTTTGTCTTCTGTTAGATGTGGGGGAAGAAGTTTATGATGATGTTGATGCCTCTGATTACCCCTCGCCTTCGGCAGACATGAGGTAAGTAAGATGTTCTCATTACAATGACGTGATGGAAATGAGACTGCTCAAAAAAATGGAACTCAGATCAAACTCCGATGGGTGTGCATCTGCGGTGTGAGATCGTGTTCCCTCTGTCTTCTCCCTGGTCCCAGCTCTAACTTTCTGCCAGGTTTGTGAGTGGATAACCCTGACCCTCCTCTTTCTCTCTCTCTTTCCTCACCTCTTCTCCTTTCCCTCCCTCTCCCTGTGGTCCTGCTCATTGTCCCCTGATTATCCTCTGCTCCATGACTCACCGATGTCTGCATTCATTCATTCACTGAGAAAAAATTTGAGAGCTTGATCACATTGATCTTACTGATTCATCTCCTCCCTTTATTTTTACTCTTTCCCCAAAACCATTTTGTCTTGACTACTCTTCTTCTTTTACATATCAGCCTCCACCCACCTTGTTTAAGCCTCTTCTATGGGAGGAAGATTTGTTCTTTAACAGGACTTCTGGTCTGTCTCTTTTTCACAAAAGCATCAGTTTTTCAAAGGTCCATTCAAATAATAATAACAATAATAATAATACGTCAACAGTGAATAGGGACATTCTTCAGCTCACCTAAGGTTTCAATTTAATTTTAGGCTACAATTGTGAGATAATCTAAAATCAGTTGATACAAAAGGCGTTCCTTTTGAAAACTCTTTTGAAATAGGAAATCACATGGTAGGATGTATTTTTATGGTTCAGTAACTATGTGAGATGATCTGATACCTACTGTGTATAAAAGCAAACACATCTCTGGCTTTTTTAAGAAAAAAAGAAAAGTGAACAAAAAGATTCTGGACTTGATTAGTTGAAGGGTGAAAGTAACGTAAGTGGGAATACAATAAGTGATGTCTTCTGAGCTGCACTGGTAAAAAATGCATCAATAAACTCAAAGTATTTATTTTTTATCAAGATTGTTAAACTAACTTTACTGGACAAGAGACAGTGCCAAGATTAAAGAAACCGAAGGGAAAATGTGCTGTCGTTTATAGATGAACATCACGCTCCATAGGCAGAACAACAAAAAAGCTGAAAGGAGAACCGGTCTCCTGTCTCCGTTCTCCATGAATGGAAAATGTCATCTTCAGTACTGTTTAGCTTTAATATTCCTCACCATTGGGAAATGGCTTCTATCCCTGGCAGTGTTCAATGCCTTCTTCTGTTTTATATTACTGTAGAAATGCCACTACATTCCATGCACAGCTCTCTAGGAACCCAGAGTCACACATTGACCCTTTTCTTCAAGAAAAATAAACACCAGCTGATTCAACTTAAGGTGACATGCAACTGTTTTCTTACCGGTTGCTTATTTTCAGAGTTTAAAACAATTTTATGTTCTCTAGCATAGTATTCTATTTTTAAATAAATTCTTTTGGGGGGGGAGGGAAAGTTTTAACGTTCATGTATATTCTGATAATGTCAGAGTGCTCATGGGGTATGGAGTGTTCCACTCTTGCCCAGAGTACCATAGGATGGGAGATACTGAGTGAGGAAGCAGAATATTGTCCTGACTCATCTCACAGGGAATTCACTAAATTCTACGGTTAAGAATTTAAGAAACAACATTTTAAATAAATCAGTTATAGACAAAATTTTGTCTAGTCAAACTCGCAGCCCACATGCGGCTCACAGCGAATATTTTTGTGGCCCAGCCAATAAAACGGTATGTAAGAAACGTTTTAATAAAAATTTCGTAACTTAATTGTTACAATATCCTGTTATACATATTATTAATAATGAGCTACAACGTTCGCTAGTGACTGATTACTATAATCGTGTTGCATTCATTTCCCTTATGTGCCTTATGCACAGGCACACCATTTCTCTCCACTAATACTAGCAGCGAATATTTTAGCAGCCAATTGCCACGTCATTAGTCTTGGACTGACTTGTTTGGTGTGCGCAACAGGAAACATTTTGCTTTCAGAGAATAAGAAAAATAAGTTTATTTGCATTACAATTATTGTGCAGTTATTCAGTGTCTGGTAAGTTAATGTTCAAGAAAAAATATTAATTTTTATTAAAATGTTCTATCATTTTATGTTAACTCATTTATTTCAGCCCTTTTAATTCAGCATGTCTCTATTGAAATAAGCCCACATTTCTATGAAAATTGAAGCTTTTTTTTTTTTTTTTGCGGCCCACATAAACTTAAACCTTGTTTATTTGGCCCATGTTAGCTTTTGAGTTTGACATGCTTTCAGTACACCAACCCCACTTAGTCTAATTAATTTGAATTTTAAATTAGTTTAATGTAATCAGAATTGCTAGGAATTGGGCAAGGGCAATTTATTTTTTAAAAGCTTCCCAGGTAAGCCTGGCTGGCATGGTTCAGTGGTTGAGCATCAACCTATGAACCAGGAGGTTACAGTTTGATTCCCCGTCAAGGCACATGCCCAGGTTGCAGACTCGATCCCTGGTATGAGGCTTCTAGGAGGCAGCTGATCAATGATTCTCTCTCATCATTGATGTTTCTATCTTTCTCTCCCTCTCCCTTCCTCTTTGAAATCAGTAAAAATATATTTAAACATATAATATACACATATACATAAATATATATGGCAGAAAGCTTCCCAGGTGAGCTGTGTGGGGCCAAGCTGGAGAACCACTGTCTTGGGCTTATTCACCTCTTACAACAATTGGCTCTAGTCCAATTGGTATCAGTATGGCTCCACTTTAAGTAGATATGAAAAGGCCAATATATGGATAAACTTTTTAAGCTATGAAAATCCATTTTTAAGTGCTCTTTTTAAAAAAGCATTTTCTATGACATTGGCCGATTCATTTAATTATCTAGGAAGGAGTGAAAAATAGAAGGGGTTCAAGAATAGGTTGAATCATGAAACTACTGATATGTGACCATGTTTAAACTATTCCTCAGTGACTTCATACAGTTCAACTATTAGATCATCTCTCACTTCCATTTTAACTTGGAATCTATTCTTTTGAAGAGCCTCTTCTGCATTATGAAATGTCATCATTTATGACAATGGCTGTATTAAGAAAAATAATTAAAAACAAAATTTAACAAAAATTTAATGTTATGACTGACGTTTTTATTATACATTGTTCTTTTTATATTTTCTAAACTAAGTGTTGTTTTACATGTGTTCTGCCTTCTCAGTCAAGGAGCCAAGGCCAAAACAGAAGAGAAAGACCTTAAGAAGCTAAAAAAGCAGGAAAAAGAAGAAAAAGACTTCAGGAAAAAATTTAAAGTATGTCATATTTAAATATCATACAGAGTGCTAATGAAAAAAAAATCCTATGATTTTTAAGCTCCAAAATGAATATTTTAGAAGTATAATGATCAGTATCACAGTTATCCATCATAACTCCTATATTTTCTATGAAATTTATTTTAGATTTAAATTTATTCCTATAACAAATTAAGCAAATTCATACATACATAATATACATACTGAAATAACCATCTAAATTAAGCTATCCTTTGAACTTTGATAAGAAAAGAATCTAAAAATAAGATGGATAAAATAAATGTGGTGTATATACAATGGAATATTATTCAGCCATGAAAAAGGAAGAAAATCCTACCATTTGTGACAACATGGATGGACTTTAATACTAAGTGAAGTAAGCCAGACAGAGGAAGACAAATATTGTATGATGTCACTTAAATGTGGAATCTAAAAGAAGCCAAACTTGCAGAAATATAGAGGAGAATGAGGGTTTATCAGAGGCAGGAGGGGTGTGGGAAATGGGGAGATGTTGGTCTAAGGGTGAAGAGAACAAACTTTCAGTTATAACATGAATAAGTTTAAGGAATTTGATGTATAGCATGGTGACTGTAGCTAGCACTTGAAAGTAATTCTTAAATGTTCTCACCACAAAAAAGAAATGGTAATTATGTGAGGTTATTGGGGTGTTAGCTAAACACAGTGATTATAACTCTAAAATATATGAGTGTATAAAAATAATAATGTACGTAAAGTTTAATAAGTTTTCTAATTAAAAATATTAAATTAGGTTGGTGAGATTATATGTGATTTTTCCAAAAAAAACACCTTTTCTTTGCTGTTCTTACATTATCTTTTAAAAACAAGGAACTGTTTATTTAGCAAAGACTTTCTTAATAAATACATCAATAAATGTGTTACTTGAATAATACTCATCAATTAATAACGTGTTTTTTTTCCAGTACGATGGTGAAATTAGGGTCCTGTATTCAACCACAGTTGTTCCATCCTTAACTTCTAAAAAGTGGGGGAACAGAGAGCTACAGGTGAAGCCTGGCGAATCCCTCGAAGTTATACAAAACACCGATGATACAAAAGTTCTCTGCCGGAATGACGAAGGCAAATGTAAGTCACTGACTACTCTTCTGAGAAGCCCTCAGAAGTTAGCAGCCAAACAAGGCTCAATGACCACCCCTGCTTTCATTAACTCTTTCATTCTATGCTTTGTGAATTATGGGAAACATTAAGAACTCTTGCTGTGTTGCAATCAACATATCTGATTTCCATCTCTTTTTATTTCCCATCTGCTCTATTTCCCACTGCAGCACCAAATTGGTGCTTCTTGAAAGGGGGTCCCACAGACACCCAGCATCAGGAGACCCTTGTGTGTGCATTGAAATCACAGTTGCCTGCACCCACCCTTGACTTCCTGAGTCGTGAGCTCTGGGGTCGGAGGGAATCTGTGATCATAACTCTGCCCAGCTTCTTCCTCTGTACACTGAAGTTAAGAGCCACTGCTAAAGTAGTGAAGGGCACTAGCTCTGGCCTGGTTGTGAAATTATATAGCATATGTCACACCTGGAGTTTCTAGTTTTCCTACCTTGCAAATTCCTTGTTTTCATTTCCTGTGTGGACACATTTAATATTGCATACTATTCCAAGTGCCTATAAGACGGTCCTTGTTCTCTTTGACTCTGTCAACTAGGAAACGGGCAGATGCAAATGTTTTGTCAAATATTAGAAAGGACGCTTATGAATTTGAAGTCAAGGAAAGAGTAATTCAAAACTATGTTGCCCTATATTTGAAATCGGATAGCCAGCATGGCTGCCCCCTATCAGCTACATTAGCCTGCAGAGAACCCCTGAACTCCGAATCGAATTTTAATGACAGGAAGGTGACTCAGGGACAGGAACTGAAATGGAGCTTTAAGAACAAAACAGTGACTCAAGGGTGGGGAAAGTGGAGCTAAAGTTATCATGGAGGAGGTGTGGTTGGCTTTTCACAGGGGAAAATGGAAGGTGGATACAAAGGAGAAAAGGCAGCGTGGTATTAAGACTGAGCGCTTACTGGAGATAATGTGTACCCAGAGCTCAAGGAGGCAAAGAAAGCCCCTTTCACACTAGCATTTGGGGGCATGTACCCAGAGGAATGGCCTTCAATGCAGAAAAACTCTAAGAAAAAAAAGGTCATAAAAATGTTCAAAATTTTTAAATAATTAAATAAGTTGTGACAAATATACCAAATTAAATATTTTCCATGATGATCATGAAAATAACATGAGGAAATTCTCCGGATACAATAATAAGAGGGAGAAGAAGCCTGCTTAATGTGGGATAGGCTTTATAGGCATGTTAAAAATCATGTAAATAAAAACATTAAAGGGGATGATTAGGTTGATGGGCCTAAGTAACATGTTTCCTTTCCTCTGCGTTCCACATTATCTCACATTTTTCACAGCAGAGAATGGCCCTAGGGCTGGTCATGCGCATCTGGTCTCCAGTGCGCACGCTCCAGACAACACCTTGCCCTTGGTCTGGTGGAAGGAAGCCTTGCCAAGCTCTTCTGAGATTCCTGTCCCCAACCGTAAATCCCATGAGGAGCAGTGCTCCTCGACATCAAAGTGCCTACACAGCACGTGGGGACTTGTTGAACACGCAGATTCTAATTCAGCGGGTCTGAGGTGAAGGGTGACATTCTGCATCTTACCAAGCTCCCAGGTCATCGATGCCGCTGGCCCACGGAAGACATTAGTTACAAGGATGTGGATGCCCTTCTTGGCAAACATGTATAGGTGTAGATGTAGTTGAGCAGAAGTAGGCATCAGCCCCAGACACAGAAGAGATGGCTAGCTTCCTAGGAACCAGTGGGTCTTGAGGATGAAGCAAAGCAATAGCTTTTCAGAGATTGTTTGTAAGCTGCTATCAGTCCCTGTTTGGACATCAGTAATCCTAAGTATTGTGAGGAATACTGGAAGGCTCCTGTCCTCTTGGAATTCATCTTTAAAAAATGAAAGGTGGAAACATTACATAAAATTCGGGGAGATGACACTCAAGGAATCCATGTAACTTTTATCATTTTTCCCTGGTGCAGTAGCAACACACTTTGCAATTCTTAGCTGGTTCGGGGGTCCATCTCGAACAGGATGGGAACCAGATGGCTACATCGGTAGTATGTGCGTACCTGTTGTTTTTATTTAAAGACTTTCTTTGGATTGGACTTAATTTGGCTTCTTCATTTGAGAGGTGATTTCTGGGAAACACAGGTAGGCTAGTGAAGAAGTAAACAAGGGATGGAAGACAGTTACCACTTGAGTAACTAAAGCTTCATCTGGGAGGGAACTTGGAGTGGCAGTTCCCCCTTGCAGTGGGAAACGAATTGCGGTATTTGTACCACTTGTGTTCCTCAGGAATGGAAGCCCACTCCTGGGAAGGTGGCAAGACATTCAAGATACATGCCCAGGTTGCGGGCTCAGTCCCTGGTTGGAGGAATGCAAGAGGCAGCCAATTAATGTTTCACACTCACATCGATGTTCCTCTCTCTCTTTTCCTTGCCCTTCCTCCCTCTCTAAAAATCAATTAAAAATATCTTTAGCCTAGCACAGAAACCCCTTTCTGATCTATGCTCATGCTCATCAACTATTTCCCACCTGCAGCTGACACCCTAAAATTACAAACTCTTATTTGTCATTCTCCCAATAAATTACTCTATTTCATCCTTCTAAGCCCGTGGTCGGCAAACCGCGGCTTGCGAGCCACCTGAGGCTCTTTGGCCCCTTGAGTGTGGCTCTTCCACAAAATACCACGTGCGGCCACGCACGTACAGTGCGATTGAAACTTCGTGACCCATGCGCAGAATTCAGTATTTTGTGGAAGAGCCAATATTTTGTGGAAGAGACACACTCAAGGGGCCAAACAGCCGCTTGTGGCTCGAGAGCTGCGGTTTGCCAAGCCGCAGTTTGCCGACCACTGTTCTAAGCTATTTTATTCTACTTGGAATGCTCATAATTGTCTATTAAAAACAACCCAGTTGTCGTCTAAAATTGGATGCACATCCATTCCCTACTCCCAGCTACCCCATCACAATTAATATCTCCCCTGCCCCACCAAGCTACTGCTTTTGCTGCTTTAATTGCCTTGTTTACCAATCAAGAGTCTATTACTCTTATTAGACTCTGAGCTTGAGAGTAGCTTCCATGAAAGGCTCTCAACATTGCTATGCCAACACATTCTAAGTGCCTGGCACCTTGCTCAGGGCTTGCTGAATGGAATTTGGCAATTTGGACATTGCAGTTGGAGAACCAGATAAAAGTCTGACAACCAGGCATTCACGGGAAAATGTCTGCTGAATAGTTTAACTGGTTAGGAGAAGGAAGTTCTCTGTCTTAGCCTTAGTACTGCAGTCCGCTTGTCGTGTATCATTTGGGAGCCCTTAAAACTTTCAGTTCCTTATTTCTGCATCATCTGATTAGCAGCAAAGGCATTTGCAATCCAACACCATGGTGACCCTAACGTTTTCTTTACTCTCCATTCTCCTTTAATCCATCAAAGGAAAGAAAACATCGCTTACTTAAACCCGAGGTTGGTAATGATAGAAACTAGAGGCTAAAGCATTAACACTAATCCCTTCCCATTGTGGAGTGGCGTGCAGGCCTCTCACAGGCTTTATCACATCCGATCAAGTCTCACCCACTGACTTGTGAAGCGCAGATCTCAAAGGCGCTGAGAACTTAAATAGATATCTCTGGCACATTCCCAAATGTTTCGCATTTCTCCCTAGTATTTGTGCATATTCCGCAACTCAATGTCTCATGAGCTGTGAGTTTTCCCACCTCTTGTCACTGGAGAAAATTTTTCTACAAAAATATGCAACGAGACAGGCTGAGTTATTTGTGGCTGAAATGCCCTCCATTTCTTTTGTGTATCAGAGAAAGGGGGATTTTGAAGGTGCTTTAAATTTTCCCAAATCCAACTGACCATTCTTGGCTTAAATAATTTTGGTTTTAGTGCT
>NW_005876073.1:0-10675 GCF_000147115.1 Myotis lucifugus | reverse complement strand
GGTCAGTGTTAGGGTGATGGACCTGCCCAGAGTCTGCGTCTAGACTGGCCAAGGGTCCTCAGGTCCGATAGCTACAGTGCAGGTGGGCGGTGTCGGGGGAGGCCCTGGAGGCCCGCGGAGCAGCGGGCAGCTGAGCGCCGAGCTCCTCGCAGGCCTGGGCTGGCTCTGTGGTCAGTGGTGAGGGTAAGGGCAGCCACCAGCAAAGCCAGCAAGTGGCACTTTTTCGGTTTTGAAATTTCTAACCCTATTTAAAAGGTGCACTCAAAAGCATAGGGGACAGAAGAGTCAAACATTTTTAATTAACTTTCTCCTTAATTGGCAAATCAAGTCAATGATTTGCATGAACCCAGAGGAAGGGACATCTTATGCACTAACACGGTTGCTTATGTGGGGCCGCGGGCATCAGATGCTCCGCCGTGACAAGACGCGGTTTCCTGGCGTGACTCAAGCCTGGTGGCTGGGGTGGGGCGTGGATTTCCATGCGGCAGGTTTATTTTAAGGGGCATAATCAGAATTTGTCTTTAGAATTTTGATTCAAAAATGAGATATGACTCCAGGGAAATTTTCTTTTTTCAAGTTGTTTCTCTTTCCCATGCTGCAAATGAACCTATCTAAAAAGAGCTCGCTCTATTTTGGAAGCATTTTACTTAATTAATAAATAAATTAATAAACAAAGTAAATACTAATGTAGAAAAGAAGAAAAAGACTCAATGAAGTGGGTCACCAAAGAATTTTAGCCTGACAGCATTTTGAAAGGATAATTTTATCTACAAATTTAGGAAATAGTAAATATGTTAATTGTGTGTTACATAGATGTGGATGAATATATTATCATTTTCTTCTTGGTAATTAATTAAATTCTTTGGTTTTCAAAGCATTGTATGTTTTGCTTGGAAATGCACTTTATTTAGAATTAAATGAATTCCCATGTAGAAATCAGAATATCTCTCTTCACCCCATCCTTCCTCATTTAGTCATGTAAAGCCCCTCATTTTTGAAGGAAACTCTGAAAATGTCTATTTTATAATAATAGGAATAAATAGAAAAGCATATGCAAATATCTCATTCATCTTCTTGATAAGAATAAAGTACACAGGATTTCTCCCCCACCATCCATTCATTTAATAAAAGACCTGAATGACATGCATGTTCAGGCCCAACCTTTTAAACATGAAATTTCTCAACCCCAGCTCTGACCTCACAAAAGAATGATGCACCAAGCAAAGCTTCTAGTGACTTCTCCCCCTTCTTTATTTATTTTTTATTACTATTTTATTTGCTATTTGATGCAAGGGACAATATGTATTTGTAATGTAACTAGAGGACCAATGCACAAAATTTGTGCAAGGGGCTCGGCCCTCGCAGCCGTGGCTTCGTCCGGAAGTCATCTGGCTGTCCAGTCTAACTAGCACAGTGTGCTTTTATTATTATAGATTTTGGCCTACAATGTTGGCTAAAGAATATGATTTTCAGTTAAATGCCACATTTTTGTTAAGGAAATAAACCTAGCTGTGTGTCGAGTCAGTGCTGCAGGCTGTGCAATCCCAGCAGACAAGCTATGGTCTCCGAGGAAGTACTCTTTTCCTTTCTTAAGGACCGACAGGTCTTACGACTAGATTTAATGTAGTAACACTTTAATTTGTTGTGCTTTTCTGATTTGCCTTATTAAGTTACTAAGCCCGTAATATAAAAGCATTAAGTGAAAGACTTGGGAGTTTGAATTCTGAAAAGCAACGAAATATTGCATCTGAGGAAATTCCCCTTCCCTCCCCCTACCTGTGTTTAGTCCGTATATTTTCTGTGTTGGCATCACTGTTCACATGCCAAGTAACAGTAGACATTGTAAGTGCCATGACTGGTTATGTGACAGGTCGTTGCCAGGTGCTTAATAAACAAAAGATTCCTCAATGGGAGAGAAAACCAGCAGCAGAGGCAGCGGCAAGTGCCTCTAACACTGCAGCTAGTCTCCTCCAGCAGCCCAAGAGGTCAGTCTGCGGAAGCAGTGGCCTTAAAAGGGAAGAAAATTGCCTCATTTTGGAAAACAGGCAATGAGCAAACTTAGTAATTCTTAGAAGAGTTGTCTCTTTGGTATAGATCTGGGAGGTGGTACCTGATTCCAGAACAGAATGGAACCAAAGAGGATGATACACAAAGTGTTAATTCCTAAGTAGCTTCTGGGAAACTCCTCTAGCCTTTGTTTTTTCTTTACGGTGTATTAATAGCATTGCTTTCTGCAGCCGACGCACAGACAACCTTATTCCTTAAGTGGCAGCAACTTAAACACACGATTCAGAGCTGCTGCAAATAACTCCTGCCGCAGAGTACACAATGCTTTACCCAACATAAGAACGGAGTGTTTGTTTTGATAAGTCTTGAAGTATTTTTTCTTTATTTTCTCTCTAAGTCTGAGAACTTTGGCATCTGACTAATTTACCATGCATTTAAGGCTGGTAGCAATATCGGGGAAGAAATATGATAATCGCTTGCTGCCACAAAGTATTCTATACATGGCTCTCTTTTCCAGCTCTGGTTTCACATGTGTTGGTTCAATGGAATATTCAATAGACATTTATAGGAAATAAATTGAGAGATGAATGTAAACCATATGGCATCTGGAGGTTTATTTGCAAAGTCCCTGCATCAAAGCTTTCCCCAGATCCCACCATATTAGCTCTGTTTTTCCAGGCCAGCAGAATGAGGAAGGTAACCACAGACTTCCTTGATGGGAAACACATGGAAAACAGAGCACATCTTCATACGTAGCTGGGGCTGTGGTCAAGGAGCATCCTCAAAATAACTTTATTACTGGTGTTTTCAGCATATTACTTAGCACTGCGTTCAGAACATGGCCCAGGTTGATCTTGCTTTAGCATTTTATTCAAAATTATAGGACACATTTCTATTTATTTGTACCAATAACAATTATATCACTTTAGTGGCATTTTATTAAAATCTCAGGACTATTTCTCAGGTTGGGTATGTAAGAAAACATTCCAACCAAAGAGAAGAGCAGCACTTACTCTATCCTGTGCACAGATGGACATGGGGACACGTGCAAGTGGGGCAGGGCCCATGGCTCCCTTCACCCACATCCATGGCTGCACCCCACGTCCCCAGCAGCACCCCCCGGCCGCGGCAGCCACTGGCCCACGCTCTGGAGAGCCACGTCAGTAGAAGTAATAGGTAAAAACATTGATTGGACAGAATGAGAAATGGTTCTCAAACTTAATTTATATATAAAAAACTTCCTCAACCTTGAATGCTTTGTGCAGTTGGTTACAGCTAGCATTACACCTGATTGCAAATTAATTTTTATGCAGCCTGTTATATAAATCATTATGAAATGTCAGAGCTTATACGTATTTTTTTTTTTAAAGTTTTCACTTACTTTCCAAATAGTTTTCATTTTTCAGTGTCACAGACTTTTCAGCCACTTGGTCCATTTTAATGAATTTTTTTAATCACTGTGAAGTCTCACCTCATTGCAGCACATTTGTGGGTGCCTGTGCGCATATAAGCACGTGAGGCCAGGGGTATAGTGATGGGCTGTGGCAGTCTGAAAGATGCTTCATTCTTTTCTTGGGTTCAAATTGAATGGTCAAATGACTGGCACAGAGAAAGGAGAGAATGTTGCTGTTGGAATATGCAACAGCTAAAGATTGCCCTTTGGACATAAATGTGACAGATGAAAACAACAGCAAGTTGACTCCCTGCCCCCTGCTGCCCGCAGATCCTATTTTAGAACTGCTGCTAAGGAAAATGGTGCCTTGAATTTTTGGCAATTATACAATTACCCATCTCAATGAAGTTCTCCCTTTATAGGTTAGGCTTCAAAATTTATGGCAGTAAGTTAATGCCACTCACAACTTAAAAAAAAAAAGTATGCGAGCAACATCACTTAAAAAATATGTGGCTAACTGCTGGAAGCTATTAAAAACCAAATAAACAAAAGAGATTACACTTCAAAGAAATGTCAACAGTTTTTCCTCTCTCAGAACAGACGAGTTTTCTTTACTTATATCCACATCCACATCTGGAAAATGCTTATGGCTTTATACATCTTTTATGGTAAAATGAATTTATTGAGTTTTAAAATTTTCGTGATGGATTAATGCAATCTTCATAAAAGGTAAACCCATAACCTAGTAAAAATCTGTCTTAACACTGAAGAATAATTTCAATAATAAGTATCAGCCCAATATTAATTTCAAGAATAAAATAATTGTGAGAAAGCATTTGGTTAACTAGATTAATTTTATTTTTTATAGATGAAAATCAAAATGCAATATCTCTTTTTCCTATGACCTTCGCTTATATTGGCACAATTAATTCTTAAGTTGAAGAAAAAATAAAAGCGCAGTGTGCAAAGCCAACGCGCCCACCCCAACCACCTAACAACAGGCTGAGCACAGTACAGGTACTGATGGCAAGATCTCCCAGGAAGAGTTCAAAAAGCAGTTGATGGATTTTTCCAAGTCTTCACAGAATTCTACAGCATGCTTTTGTATAGCAAAGGCGGGATTTAATTTCTCATAGAAAAACATGTGTCTGTTCAGGAAGTCCAAACAAATGGCTCTGTATCCTACACGATGTTTGCTCACGGCCCCACACCGACAGCCAGCATTTGATGTTGTTTTACAATCAACTGGGCAGTAGCAACTTGCTTGGCAACAAAACAAAACAAAAACCTACCTTTGGTATCCAACCCAGCAGCCACACGTGGACAACTGACTTACGTGGAGCATTTGATACTTTTTGCTCTGCGGAGGGGATGAGTTGAAATCTGAGAGAAGGTGCCATCTTTACAAGTCAGGCCAAGAATTAAGGGGAAAACAACCCTCAAGCCAGAATAATGTTTAAAATAGAGCAACCTAATTTAGACATCAAGTAAGTGGTCTGTAGTCAATAAAAAAGAAAAAGAAAAAGAAAAATAAACTCCAACAGGCCGGCTGCAGAATAGAAAAATAGACCTATTTTGTTTATTTATAAGTGAGTAGCAAGTAGATTCTTTTGCGCTAACTAAAGCAGACAGTAATTATAAACACAGGTTGGTGAAATTCCATGCACCCTAACAAAGGAAACAAGCTCCTTTCTTTTCCAAACATTGTCATTTGTTTATTGAGCCTCTTCGGGTCTCGGTTTCATTTGAAGCTGTGTAAGCACACATCTGTTACTCCAGACAGCGTCAACCTTCCTCAGCTGAGCCCGCATACTCATTACACAAAAATTTGCAAGTAACCCAACAGCAATTTTAAAAGTAGCCGGTTAGCGTACTGAGGAAAGAATGTGTATTATTTTTGTTTCATTACAGAAAAACCTTACATTACAGTGTAATCATACAGGAAGCAAACAGTCGCCGCCTGAGTAGTTTCAGATAATTAGTTCCCTAAATTTTCTGAGGTGAATTCAATGGACTTGGACTGAAGAATATTATTGCTTATATTTTGAAATACCACAGCACAGTCTTGGTTAACAATGAAATAATAAATATTGCAGTAAAACGTCATGTTAGAAATCATTAGGTTTTATCAGTGCAGTCTAACTGAGTTCCTCATTTAAGAAACTGTTTTATTAAAAAAACGGGGGCCTGTGATATTGCTTATATTAGCTCATGTCAGATATCAGATTTCAAAAAACTTTAACACAGTAGACACTATTAAAACATCATTATTAGAGTTGTCATGCTTGGGTGGTTTGGACTAAAGTGAATTTCATGTGTTTGCCGGGCGACAGCAATAATAAATCCTGGAGTCTGCATTTCTCAGCAGTGCCCGGGAGTCCCGGGACTGACTGAACGAACCCGCAGGACAGCTGGACGAGGAGTCCAGGGGGCCTGGGAGGAGCCGCAGAATCTGACACAAGTTCACATGGACCCTCGTCCCCTTGGGCAGCCGTTCCCAACAGGACAGGCTCCGCTGCCTCCGCGGCTGTGCCCTCATGGCAGACACCGAGCCATTGCCATGACGAGGCCAGCGAATCTCGGGCTGCCTACTCCCGCCCCCCCCCGCCCCCAGCCGTGGCACACACATAACCAACACACCAGCGCCCCGTCCAGCCAGCCACTGCCAGACTGGCAGGAGGCGAGGATCGAGCTCTTACAGGGCACGCTCTGCATCGCTAGCACCCCACGCACTGCCTGGCATGTGGCGGGAGCTAAATAAACGTGTGTCCAGGAAATGATTGATTGCTTAACTCCCGTCAGATGGAAGACTATGAGAGTTGGGAGGACAGCCCGGTGCCAAACTGTCAGGGTTTGACTCCCAGCTCTGCACTTAACTAACTGTGACTGGTCACGTTACTCAACCTCTCTGTTTCTCAGTTTTCTCATCTGTAAAATGTGTGTGTATAATCAACATGAGGCATTGATGAGTAATTAGAGTGCTTAGAAGAGTGTCTAATACATAATAATAAATGCTGGCTGCTATCATTTCTTTATTATGGTTTATTGAAATGCCTGTGAACATGAAAAATTACTGCTAGCTTGTCCGCTCTTGTTCCCATTTTAGTACTCAATAAATTGTCACCTATGTGCCAGCGACAACGTTCTGAATACACATCTCAGGATATTCACTTCTTTTCAAACCCTGAGATGCCTCCTTGTTATTGACATACATTCCAGAGCAACCAACGTCACCTTCCAAAGGGGGCGGCTTCTAATAAACGCCACACGTCTTTGCTGGCGGTCCTCGCTGCTCCCCGTCTTCCTACACTCTCTGCAGCCTTGTTCTTGGGGCCCAATTCTCCCTGCTCTGTGAGTGAGCGATGACTCTCTCATGACCCTGTAGAACCATCCTACATTCTGTTCAGTTCTGCAGGGGCAAGGAATTCCCTTCTGGACCTGACCTGTCTTTTGGGACACAATCCCACTTCCTTCTTGTGAGGCAGTCTCCAAACCCCTCAGTGAATTGGTTGTGTCTGCGCACATTTTATGTATTTTCATGCAGCACTTCACACTGCCGTATGTTGGCTCCTTGCACTAGGTCAGTGGTCGGCAAACTCATCAGTCAACAGAGCCAAATATCAACAGTACAACGATTGAAATTTCTTTTGAGAGCCAAATTTTTTAAACTTAAACTATATAGGTAGGTACATTGTTATTAACTTAATAACTCCTAAGCTGGCCTTTGCTAAAACGTCCTCAATCTGATTGAGGTACGTTTGCTGAGGTCGACCCCTTCTAATTCTCCCATCCACACTCATCTTGTATACTTGTTTCGTCTATCTTCTTTCGTTCATCCTCTCTATATGTCCAAACCATCTCAACATACCTTTCTCAATCCTCGACACTCCATCTTCTTTCACTCCACAACATTCCCTAAAATAAACTTTACTTAAAGTTTTAAGTCTTAGTTAAACTATAGGTACGTTGAATAAAACTTGATATCATACTTAATAACGATATTATTTATTGATAAAATTAAATTCCTTACAATTTACCTTACAATATCCATGAAATTAAATCATGACAATGACTCGCCCAGGCCGAAAACTGACTTCTGCACATGGGCCATGAAGTTTCAATCGCACTGTACGTGCGCGTCCGCATGTGGTATTTTGTGGAAGAGCCACACTCAAGGGGCCAAAGAGCCGCATGTGGCTCGCGAGCCGCGGTTTGCTGACCACTGCACTAGGTTATGAGTTCCCACAGTCCTGCTTCTGTGAGCATCCCTTGTACTTAACACATAGGAATCACTCAAATTTTTGTTGATGAGTGCATGAGCCCACCCCAAAATAATAACTTTTCTAAGGCTATTATTCCTTTGTCTTTACTCAAATTGTTAAATATTGTGCTCTTTACTGGTTTCCATCTTATGAAAATAACTAGAGGCCTGGTGCACGGGATTCGTGCACTGGTGGGAGTGTGGCCTGTGGGGACCGGCCTGCTGTGGGAGCGCCACTCATCCCCATGAGCCGAGTGGCTGTGGACCCGCCCTCTGAGCGGCAGCTCCTGCTGTGGGAGCACTGCTCATCCCCGTCAGCCACGTGGCACTCCCACTGTGGGAGAGCACTGACCACCAGGGGGCAGTTTCTGCATGGAGCATCTGTCTCCTGGTGGTCAGTGTGTGTCATAGCGACTGGTCGACCATTCATTCTGGTCATTCTGCTGTTCAGTTGCTGGGCTTTATTATATAGGATGTGCCACTGGTAAGAAGTATAACGAAAGCTAATGACTGCTCCCTCATGCCCACTCAGCACTGCTCCCTGCTGTCACCAACGGTGAGAGGTGGGGCATTCTCACCTCTCTTCTTGTTGTACCCTGGGCCAACGCACCTCTCTATAAGGGTCCAGATAGCAAATATTTTAGACTTTGCTGGTAATGTGGCCTCTGCCACAACTTCTCAGCTCTGCCCTTTGTCAAGGAAGCCACTATAGACAACATAAATAGGCATGGCTGGTTCAAAAAAACCTTCTTTACAAAAACAGCAACAGCTGGATGTAGCCCCAAGTTTGCTGCCCTGTGATTGAATATAACACACACACACACACACACACACACACACACACACACACACACCACACACACACTCAGTAGTACTTTTAAATAACTTAGCATCATGCCATACAAATTACATTGCAATTTGCTTTATTATGTACCCTATTAACTTCCAACAAGTTAATAGATTCAAATAGAATTTCCCTCTCTAATTTCTTTATACATATATAAAACTTATACACAGCATACACATGCCACAGTTTTAAATAAATGGGATATATCATATTTACTGGTGTGTGTGTGTGTGTGTGTGTGTATTTTCTTTATGGTGTACTTAATTTTTTTCTTGCCTCTTGCATGCCATAGTCTTTTTAACACTCTCCATTACAGTTTTCTTTACTTTCCTCATTGCTCATCTATACAAATCTGAAACGCACATCTATGGATACTGTTAGCTTTTCTAAAATGTGACATATGGTACACCTGTCTCTGCATCTTACTCTTTTGGCTCAGAATGCTCTTGGAAACCCTCCCAAGTCAACTGTAAGAGCACTAATCTATTCTTTTCAGTGGACACATTACGTGGTGTGGCTGTGCCATAAACATTAGCTAGTCATTGGTTCCAGCTTTTTGCTGCTACAAACAGCACTGCAATGTGTGTCTTTGCACTTACACACCTGCATATTGGTGCTTTAATATCCATGAGATAAAGTTCCCAAATGGCTTTGTTGGTTTGAACCATTTACACAATTTATTTTTCATGGATGCTATTAGAATTATATTTTCACTTAAAATATACAGGATTGTTTTTTGTGCGTGAGCATCCCTACAAGCAATTGGTATTATCACTTTAAGTAATTTTCTTTGTCAACCTGTTAGGTGAGGTAGTATCTCATTGTTACTTTAACTTACATTCCGAATACTCATGGCTGGGAGCATCTTTACATGGTTGCTGATCATTCAATTTTTTTCTTCTTAAATTGCCCACTATTTTTTTTGAAACAATAGATTTTTAGTAACAATAAGCTTGAAACACATTATCTTTAGTTGCTGTGATGTTTTATCTTTGTTGCTCTTAATTCCAGATAACTGGAGTGTAACTCTCAACTCTATTTCTCCCCTTTTTTAAAAAATTCTGCTGTCTGGTGTCCTAGTAGGTGTGCCCAGACTACAGTGTACACAGCACACCTGTGTTAACCATTTCTCATATGGACTGGGTTCTTGGTAGTACTTTCCTTTTTAAGTAGTGATTTTTAATCTCACAGCCATTGCAAATTTTAAAGGTGCAATGGCTGAGGTTTGATTTAATGGAAATTTAGTAGGCTCACTATTAATAACTGTGTATTTAATCAATAATATTTATTGAGCTTTTAGTCCATAACAGACACTGTGTTGACAATTTAAATAGGCTATCTCATTTAATACCCACAGCAAACCTATGGGGTAGAGGCTTCTATTACCTACATTATGGTCATAAGCTGTTGAGGTCTTAAGAAGATAACTTACCCCAATAGTCTAATTTACTGTGAAAGCTCACCCCTTAGCACTATGTTAACCTAACAAATTGAAGACATTCAGTAGATGGAAAAAAACATATTGTAAGTGTTGTTGAATAATTTGGAGAGATCCTGAGTTTTACCTCAGGTAATTTATCTGATTAGTCCAGACATCTATTTGAAAGTAAAATTTTGTCAATCTAGATTTTAGAAGCTTAGTCCATAACTCAGTCAGTTGAGAACCGAACAGTAATTGTCAGGGAGCAACCTGCTATAGTTAAGAAATAAGAAAGGGCACTATTTCTGGAATTAGAAAACCCGAATTCTGGTCCCGACCGAATCAGCTCTCAGGCACGTGGCCTGGAGCAGCTCACAGTTCTTCCTCGCATTCGCGTGGCCTGCAAGGCAGGGTCGCTAGTTGCGGTTCCAACCTCACCTGGTTTTAAGAAGCTCCTGCAAGTTGAACTATAAGGAGGTGCTGGTGGTGCTGTTTTTCTTCTTTTTTCAGATTTAACAATTGCTTATATTTTGCATCTTTGTATTATGTTATTTTTGATCAATTCTTTTATACAAATTGCATACTTCATTCCATTTTTATTCTAAATGCTTCAGACTACATCTCTAAAAAATAAGGAGAGTAGAAAGCACATTTTAAACTCAAAGTGTGATGTTTAAAACATAAGGTGTGATGATGACTACTACATAGAATCCTTTTGAGGAATCTGCTCAACTTGCTGGCACCGCT
>NW_005876072.1:0-10676 GCF_000147115.1 Myotis lucifugus | reverse complement strand
TCTCCCACTGGCCTGCCTTGACCCCTTGGGGAAGGGAAGCCCCTTCCAAGGGTGTCCTATCCTTGGACAACCTCAGTCCTAGTGTATGAGTTCTCCCCAATAGCTGATCCCATTATCAGCTAAAACATTTTATCACAACCTCACTGGCCAGGCCATACCATTACTTTTAATGGGGGTCCATTAAAAGTAATGGTATGGCCTGGCCAGTGAGGTTCGGTTGGTTGAGCATCATCCCACACACCAGGAGGTTGCAGATTCGATTCCCAGTCAGGGCACAGGGCCTGGTTGCCTGCTCAACCCCCAGTAAGGGGTGTGCAGAGGCAGCCAATGGATAGTTCTCTCCCATTGATGTTTCTATCTCTCTTTCCCTCTCCTTTCCTCTCTAAAATCAGTAAAAACACTCAAAAAAATTTAATGGTATGGTTTCTGTTTTCTGACTAGACCTTAACTAATACAGGATTTACTGTCATATTTCTACTATATGTTTGAAGTGTTTTATAATAAACCAATTTTTGATCAGTCATTAAATATTTTACATAAAACAATGACTTTCCTTTGTCTATTTCTTTTAAGGGGTCCAAAATACATAACCAGAGCCATGATTATATTGTATGTGTATTTTTACTAATACATTTTGAGAGAAGATTTATTTACATAAACTCTTAAAAATATGCATATTGCTTCTGTTAACTCATGTTTTTCAAGACAATATTGGTGATTATTTACACACAATCTGATTTGCTGTAGTAGAATTTTTCATTAGTTGTAAAAGTCTTTAATAACAAATCAATTTAAAGTTTTTTGGAAATAATTTCTACTAACGATTCATAATCCGCATAGTCTTTCAATGACTGTACAAGTTCATCCAGTAGGTACTCTCCTTGCATAAACGTTTCAAGATCATGAAGTGACGTGTTTATTCTGTGATCTGTGACACGATTCTGTGGAAAATTGTATGTCCTTATTTTCTCTGACCTTCCTTTACTTCCAATCTATACATATATAAAAAAAAGATACGAGATACAGTTAAATTCATGGCAACTAAACCTACAAATTTCACATAACTGGAAATTAAGCTCTTGCTATTTTATAATCTGAAACATAATGTAAGAACCAAGTTTTAACCTGACTCCTCATATAACATGGGAACATAGAGAAAAAATAACAGGGGCTTTACAGGCAGACAAATTAGTATCTGAATCCTGTGCCACTTCAGCGTTCCAGGACTTCAGGCAATTTATTTCAACTTTAGCTTCCCCATCTGTAAAATACAGATAATACCTACTACACAGTGATGATGTGTACATAAAGGGTGGCACAGTGATATTCAAATGATAACTATATATAATCTCTGTGAATTAATTTAGTTATCTTCAATGATGACAAAGTGATGTATTTCCCATTAATACAGTATGAGTAAAATGTCTCTGTAGTTAAATAATAGGAAGAAAGTTCAGTTCGCTTTCCATCTTCCATAATTTTCAGAATGGAGACCCCATATATCTATCTGTTTTTAGTTAAGTGATTAAAAGTGTGAGAAAAACACCCTTGAATATAGAAAATAGAGCTTAGGTATAAGATTACTATAAAGACAGAATTAAATGTTTATCCTTTAAAAGTATTTTCATTTCAGTTTTACCTGAATCTTTCTAGCATTGTATCTTTTACTTGTTTCTTCTTCAAGCTGCATGCTGTATAGTTTTGCACGTAACTTTTTCATAGCCATCTCTTTATTTTTCAGTTGCGATCTCTCTTGTTGGCATTCAGAAACAACACCTGAATAGTGTTATGAGAATCGAAGAGTATTAATTAAAAAAAAATTATCTTCATTTTATTATTAAGGAATACTTTTCCTTCTCATCCTTTTTCGTCTTCCTTTATGAGGAGACAAATAGGATTCTAATATAAAAGGAAGACTTAAACAACTTATAGTTATCAGAAAACTCAAAATTTAAGTGTGAACTAGAGCACAAAGCATTTCCATTTTGAAGGCATACATACTACACAATAAAAATTAAGACCCTGAGACATGCATCTCACCACTCCAACTGCTCTGAAGCTGGCAATGGAGGGACCTATGAAGAACGGACCTTTACCTTTTACCTAGCAGGAGTTGGGACATCTACTGCTAATATATAGAACTATTCTATTCTTTTGGGAAGAAAGTCACAGATGGGGACCTTTATACGTTGGGACCCATTGTCTGGGAAAAGGATGCAGGGATGTTTTTTCTAAAGGCTGCTGCAGTAACGTGGGGTGAATGATTTTTACCAGGTGTTCTAGTTATTGTCTTTAAGTATCTAATAACTACAATATGAATTGTTCTGATAATTTCGCCCTCCCTGAAAGTAATGGACATACTACCAGCTGCTGGCTGGTTAGTTTCTGATATGTGAAGTAACTATTTATTCATATATTCCTGCAAACAGTGCGGGGGAGAGGGGAGGGCTTGTTTCTTAGGACGAACGACCATCTTTATGCTCCAGAAACATCACATGATCCAAACCAAAAGAGACCTTCTCACAGCCGTGGCACCGGATTGCAACGAAGATCTCCATCTGTGTAGAGCCATGCTGAATATACTGCTTTAACCATTTTTGTTATGCTAGTAGTGGGGCTCCCTTAATGTAGAAGTGACCTGGCTGGCTTGTAGCATGGTAAAAGCCCTGAATGCCACTTCTAGACTTACATATGGGATAAATCAAGAGCTGAGCCAGATCAGGGAGGCAGTTCCAGAGAATCGGGCAGCAATAGATTATCTGCTCTTGTGGCATAAATGTTAGGGGCAAAAATAGCACATTGGGGACTAGCTATGTTTATGGGAAATATTAATCATGTTCTGTTAACCATGACTGCCTTATTCTAATTAAAGAAAGGATATTCTAGCCTGGCTGGGAGTTAGAAACCCAGGGAGTCACCCTTGGGATGAGGTCCATTTTCATTGAAGAACTACCTATTATCATGAAAAGATCAACAACCCAGTTGCCAAAACAATGGCGTCCCACCCCAGCCAGCAGAGCCTACTTCCCCATCTAATCTTGGTCCCACCCTATCTAAGCAGCTGGTTTGGAGCAGTTGCAGAGCAGATTTTTGTAGATGACCTGCTGCTTCCCCATGCTGCCAGCAGTATTGGAATAAATGCTCAAATATGATTAAAAAATTTATAATTTAATATGGATTGCTTTTTCATACCCTCAACGAGGTATCTATTTTAAAAAATCTCATCATAGAAACAAATATATTAAAAAGTTAATCCCATTAACAGAGATCACTATTCATGTTTTTAATATTTCCATCCATTTTTTTCTATTCTAGTTTATATACTATTACGTAAGACATCGTCTTAAGGTTTAACATGATAAGTTCCTCATATTTAAGAAAAGAAAAATACATCAAACTATCCTTCCCATCAACCACTACTAGTCAATGGGATTTATACCTGTTTGAGATAGGTCACTGTAAGAGTCTTGTATTCTTTCTAGATAACTCAGGTTTGCTCTTCATCTGCTCTTTATCACAAGTGAATCACTACAGTTCTACCTAACAGATACTGCAGGCCCAATAAGGATCTATATAGCTCCACTGCTTAACTATCTAGACTCAGAACCCCTGGTGATCTGTGGATGAACCTAATTGAAAGAAGACCCTGAAATTATATGGAAAACTTTGCATATATGTATGTTTCCAGGTAGGGGATCCAAGCTTTCATTTCCTCAAAAGAATCCATGTCCTCCCTTCAAAAACTAAAAACTAGTGATTTAGAGCATCCTATATAATAAAAGTGTAATATGCAAATTGACCAAACGGTGGAACAACTGGTCGCTATGATATGCACTGACCACCAGGGGGCAGATGCTCAATGCAGGAGCTGCCCCCTGGTGGTCAGTGCGCTCCCATAGGGAGAGCGTTGCTTAGCCAGAAGCCTGGCTCACGGCTGGCGAGCGCAGCAGTGGTGTCAGGAGCCTCTGCCATCTCTGCTGCAGGCAGGCGGTAAGGAACAGGCGTCCTGGACTCAAGAGCCCCAGACGGCGAGAGGGCACAGGCTAGGCTAAAGGACCCCCCCACCCCCCAGTGCACGAGTCCCGTGCACCGAGCCTCTAGTTTTCTTATAAAGAAGAATCCATGATAATGACTATATTGTGGGGATTTTTAAAATAGTGATATCTATTCAATATAAATTTGAGAAGGCTACCTGGAAGGGCTATCCACACCTTCTCGTCACTGTCACTAATATGGAAATTCCTTGGGTTCAGATCCATCCCTTCATCTTCCTGGCTTTGCAACTACCCTGCAGAGTTTCAGCCAAGGAGTCTAAATAAATCCTTAGTACAGATTCCTCTGGTAATTAAGGATCTATTTCAGTGAAAAATTAAGTCATTCAGAATTTGATTTCTTTCTTCAATGTTTTGTGTTGAAGAAATACATACCCGTTGGAAGATGAACTATCCGGACAGCACTGTCGGTGGTATTTACATGCTGCCCCCCAGCTCCACTGGCTCGCTTAGTATCAATTCTCAAGTCTTTAGGATTAATCACTAGATTAATCTGTACATAAGAGAGAAATTTGGGATTAAAAGTATTACATATATGAACTCTTCAAAAGAATGAAATAGCCATAAATATAAATATGTATAGAACTTATGAAATTTAGAAGGTTTAATTTTAATGGAAGGTAGTTAGAAGGATACCATTTTTTAAACTTTTCATTTTGGAAGAGTAGCAGATCAAAATACTATAACAACAAACCCTAATCCTCAGAAACTGGACTTCTCTATAAATTATCCTCTTCTTATCACATGAACAGCAGAACTTATGTTATTATTAGAAATGTAAGTATTAGAGCTGAAATGAGATTTTGCCGAATATTTCTGAGTTCAAGAAGACTTTGGCAGAGGAAAAAAACAATGCTAGCTTAGGAACTATGGGAAAGGCTTATTTTGTTTAATTTTAATTAAAGGAGGACTTAAGTATTTTTGGAGGCAGAGGAGAGGCAAAGGGAAATTGCCAAGGCAAGATTCAATTCATAAAGACACTGGTAATATGTAATACCCTTTGTAATACTTTTAGCAATAAAAAAAAAAAAAAAAAAAGACACTGGGATCTGATGTCAGGCTAATGCTCTGTCCTGGGAATCACCACCAGAAGCACTAGATTAAAGAAACTGTTTTAAGAATAACCGTGAACCACTCTGTGACATGTCTACAACCCTCCCAGTAAGAATCCTACCATCATAGGCCCTCCCTTTTTCCCTACAAGTTGCTAGAAGAATTAGATGATACATGGACCTTAGTTTCCACCTTTTCCGGAAAACTCTCTTCTTCCATCCCCAAGATGCTTGAGCCAAAGTGATTAGTATCTACGTATGGCCCCTGTTACACAGTCAAATAGCACTCCCGCCCCATCCCCCCAAATTAATAAAGAGAAACCCTTAATTAAACTTCCTTCTCAAATCATACCTACTTCATTTTGAAAGACAAGTCAAATATTTATTTTCAGCAGAAGGAATGTAAGTGAAACAACATCCTCACTAAGTTATTTTATAAATATTATATAAACAAATTTCTTTGTGAGAAGAAAGTATACTCATTGTGAACACTAAGAATATGTTTCCATTTTAATGTGACTGGGTTATGAAGTAGTAATTGTCAAATTGTCACCTTATTAAAACAGGATTCTTGCTATTGATACTCTGAGAACCAATCAACACAAAGCAAAAATCATTAGTCTTAAACCCTAATTAAATTAGGTTAATACTATTTCTCCTGCAGAGATGGTCTCAATATAACTACTTTAAACTTCACAGTAGAGAAAAATTAATAGACAGTGCACAAATTGATGATTTATACATCCTTAATTCTTCCCATCTATAATAATAAAAGTGTAATATGCTAATTAGACCCAAAGACCTTCTGGACGAAGCCGGGGCTGCGAGGGAAGCCCAGGTGCCTGCTGGCAGCTGGAGGGAAGCTGGTGCCGGCAGCCAGGGGAAGGAAGGCCTACTCTTGCATGAATTTCATGCATTGGGCTTCTAGTCCTATCCTATATAATAAAAGGCTAATATGCACATCAACAGAAAGGCAGATTGACCGGTCACTATGATGCGCACTGATCACCAGGAGGCAGACAGTCAATGCAGGAGCTGCCCCCTGATCATCAGTGCGCTCCCACAGGGGGAGCACCGCTCAGCCAGAAGCCCTGAGCCGGGCTCACGGCTGGCGAGCGCAGCGGTGGTGACGGGAGCGCTAAAGATGTCTGACTGACGGCTTAGGCCCACTCCCCGTGCACTGGGCCTCTAGGCTGTTATAAAATCATACTTATTGGACTGAGATACCACATCCTCAAAAATAACTCAAAATATGTGATAAAGGCCAAATACAACAAGGAGATGCACAATTCAGTCAAGTGAGTGTTCCTCTGGGACGAAGCACTGTGCTAGGCCCACGATTCCAAGAAGGGGCACTGTGATGCCTCACCTCAGTGGGTAGGGGTAAGATTGCCACAGTCATGGTGCTGGTGTGAATGCGGCCTTGCTTCTCCGTCTTTGGCACTCTCTGTACTCTGTGCACACCTCCTTCGAACTTCATGTGCTTATAGGCCTCGGAACCCCCAATGCTGGCAGATGCATGTCGAAGCCCACCTTCAAAGTATTGGGAAAACACAATTCGTTTTTTATTCTTATCATTTATTAACATTTGACCATCACTTCTACCATCTTGAGACATATTTTAAAAAGCTACAAAACAACCTATAGATGGTAAAATATACCAAAAAGCTTGAACAAGTCTATGATGGTGTTTTTAATATGTAATATATTTATTGCTAATTATTAAACCTAAAGCATTTATGGTGTTAACTGACTCAACATGTCTAAAATATCACTTTTAAAAGACAGTCATTCAGTGGTTAGTATTGACTAACATTTTTTAGGCCCTTGGTATATTTTCATTCAAACTTATTTAGGTAAATGATGAGCATAAAACTACTTAAGCATCCTTACAAATAAATTCGAAAGCCTAGTCTTTCCAACCCTTTTCTTAGGACACACGTAGGTAAATCTACACTTTTCCCCAAACAAATTAAACAGTTCACTGACCTATTTCACTTGGAAAATATTCCAGGGTTTCAAAATGCCATCTTTTAAAAGCAGCATATTGCTGATACATATCAAACATCTCTGAAGTAAACAACATTGCCTCCTGACCCCCAACTCCTGCAGTTACCTCCAGGATCAAATCATTTTCATCTGTTTCTTCTGAGGGAACCAGAAGTAAGATAATCTGTAAATAAAAAAATATCACTCCTTCTATAATAAATCATTACTCAAAACTTTGAAAAAGAGGCAAATGGTTAGATGCAGAATTTTAAATATTTAATTTACTGAAAAGTTTCTCTAAGCAAACTTAATACTGCTGATTACTTCCAACCATCTTGCCAATTAGAACCGTAAAAGCATAATTTCTAAAAAATATTAATATTACCACCTATGTTATAAATGTTATAAGGTTCAGCTAGCACTTACAGGTGTTTTTTTTTTTGGTGTTCATGTATACTTTACATCAGTTCTCTATTCAGTGAATGATTAAGTACCTGCTGTGAGTAGGACACTATTGTGTGAAGAAAGCAAAAGAATCTATCCTTTTGAAATGTGCAGCCTAGCATGATAGGAAAAAAAATTGCATTTTTAAAAAAATCTTTAAGTGGAAAAGAAACTTGCAATTTTGGAAGTGAAAAGGCCCTTCGAAGACCTGGTCCAATTCCCTCATTTTACATGTAAAGGAAAATGAGGTTAACAAAGGTTAAATGATTTGTTAAATCTTCTACTCATAGCCTACCCCACCCTCATCTTTTAAATAAACAAAAGAGAGGATACAGAATAACAATATTACCTTGCCTTTCTGGCAAATCCTATTCATGTAACATTCATCCTTGTGCCAGAGCTTTATAAATCCTTTTAGTATGCTAAAAATAGGACCACAGGGAGTACCTTTTTCCGGCTTTAAAAAACAGTTTATATTTCTAAATACTAACTAATTAAGTCCTAAGTTGTTTTTATTAACATCTAATAAAAGTCTTTAGAAATAATAGCACTAATGCTACTTTATTCTTTGTATAAATACTATACCTGATGCTTCAATTGAGCGATTTCTTTTTGACAGGAAGCTATTTCATTCTCTGCAAGTTTCCTTAGGTCTTCATTTTCATCTAAGAGATAAAGGCAATAGTAGGTTAAGTTTTCCTTAATTAGTGCTAAATTGCCAACAGAATTTAAGGAAATAATTTTGTTACTGTAGCTGAAGGGAAAAATAAAATGTCTTTCTTGTCCTTTTAATAACTGCCATTAATTAAAAATAGCATTTTATGCATTCGTTTTCATAAACATGTAGCTTTAAAAAATATTTTGCTGATGATAAAAGAAAGCATAAATAAAAGGTAATCTATATAAATATAAAGAAGCTTTTGAACTTCGTTATAATTCTACCTCCATGAAATATTCATATTAACAAATATTCTTTTAGTTTCTCTTAAATCACTTAATTTGGACTCTGCTTAACTCTGACCTTGACTGTTGCATGAGCCTTCATACTGCTGTCCATGTCACCTTCACCCTCATTCCAGGCTGACTTCTAAGCCACCACAAATCCAGCTTCCTAAGCCACAAATCTATTTTAAACATTCACTCCCCAATCTAAAAACTGCTGGCTCCCTTCTGCCAACAGGATAAAATCAACCTTTTTACATTAGTATTTGATGGTCCCCTTTGTGGACGAAAGGGGCCACATGCTGACCTGACAAGCTCAGGAGAGGCCTGCATGGAGGTCTTGCAAACTCGGAGACCTAAAGTAACCACAAAGGATGGTCTGAAATTAAACTTTAGCTAAAAGCAGTTATGGTGGGCAGTTACATCCTGGGCCAGTATCTTCACTGACAAGGTCAACCTTTACCTTAACTGAGCCTATCTGTCTTTTTGCATCTATGATAACAGACCCTTAAAATGTCTGAGAAACTTGTGACTTCCCTTTCTCTGGAGCCCCTGGGGCACAACCAGGTGTGCTGGGTCCCAGGACAGATACCACAAATTCCTTCATCATCATGTTAATTGTTCCTGCACCACCTAAGTATGTGTCCATCATTTTACTTTTTATCCAATCCCAGGGGTTTCCCTGCTTTGCTTATCCCTCCTCCTTAATCTATCACCAATGAATTTCCTGTAACCCACCTATGTTCCTCCTTTGATTGGGATGTATAAATACAACTGTAACCCCGCCATTCTCCGGAGCACTATCTCAATTCATTGAGGTTCTGCTTCCCGGCATATGTCGACAGTTTGGCTCAAATAAACTCACAAAAATTCTTTACAGGTTTCAATGGTTTTTTTACGTTAACACCTTACAACCTGCTAGTTCCCACAATCTCGCTTCTCCCTTGGTTTAAGGAAGAGTACGGTGATTAAAAGCATGAGATCTGGAGTCATTCCAATCCCAACTCCATTCCTGAAAAGCTGTGTAATGTGAGTGCTTATTTTACCTCTATGCTCAGGTTCCCCCTCTCTCACAGGAGGCTAACAGGACTTACTGTATAGTGTGTTATATGAACTGGATGAGTTAATACCTCAAGAGAGCTAAGCAAAGCCTGGAGTATGTATGGTAAAGGATCCATAAAGGTTATACTACATTATATCCTCTAAGGGTGGGCCTTTATTCTTTTTATTTTAAATTGATCTTCATTGTGAAAGTATTACAGATGTCCCCGTTTTCCTCCATGAACCCCCTCCACCTCACACTCCCCACGCCTCCCCCCAGGCCTTTACCACACCATTGTCTGTGTCCATGGATTATGCATACAGGCCTTCCCAAGAAGTTCTCCTTGCTCTACTTAGGTCTATTCAGATATCTGTCCTCACTTTATAAAAAAAAATATATATTTTATTGATTTTTTACAGAGAGGAAGGGAGAGGGATAGAGAGTTAGAAACATCTATGAGAGAGAAGCATCGATCAGCTGCCTCCTGCACACCCCCTATTGGGGATGTGCCCGAAACCAAGGCACATGCCCTTGACCGGAATGGAACCTGGGACCCTTCAGTCCACAGGCCGATACTCTATCCACTGAGCCAAACCGGTTAGGGCTGTTCTCACTTTTTAGCTGTATTATAATTAATTCTCTTTCCCCAAATAACACCTTGACACCCCACCCCCCCACCCCAGAGCCCTGCTACCCAATGGATTGCCCATGAACCAGTCAGTAGCCTGGCATCCCTGAGAGCTTCTAGAAAGGCAGAAACTTAAGCTCCACCCAGGTCTTAATGCATGCTAGTCACGTGAGAAACTTGTTAAAAGCACACATTTCTCAGATTCGGAGTCCTATGTTTCCTTTTACCAGGCACCGCCCCTGACACCACTGCAGGTGGTCCTTTTACCGCACTTTGAGAAACGCTGCGGGGGGCTGTGTCAATGGCACACAAGGGCTCAAAGAGGAGGGGTTTGGCTCCAAACGCACTTCACGACGCCTTGGCCTCTGATCCAAACCAAAAAGGGCTGCAACTAAGTGAAGAGCTTCACACTCGGGGACAGTGCAGACACCCGGCCAGCGGCTCAGTGGGAAATGCCGACGGAGCGTCCGGAGCATGTTTTGCATCCCGATTCCTCGGCCCGGCCCTTACCGTGCAGCAAGGGCTCG
>NW_005876071.1:1276-10779 GCF_000147115.1 Myotis lucifugus | reverse complement strand
ACCCTCCGCCCTCACTCCCCACCCACTGTCCTCATCCATAGGTGCACGATTTTTGTCCAGTCTCTTCCCGCATCTCCCATTCCCCTTCCCCCCCCAAGAATAGTCAGTCCATTCCCTTTCTATGTCCCTGATTCATTATAATCACCAGTTCATTCTGTACATCAGATTATTTATTCACTTGATTCTTAGATTCACTTGTTGATAGATGCATGTTTGTTGTTCACAATTTGTATCTTTACCCTTTTCTTCTTCCTCTTCTTAAAGGATACCATTCAGCATTTCGTCTAATACTGGTTTAGTGGTGATGAACTCCTTTAGCTTTTCCTTATCTGTGAAGCTCTTTATCTGACCTTCAATTCTGAATGATAGCTTTGCTGGATAAAGTAATCTTGGTTGTAGGTTCTCGGTATTCATCACTTTGAATATTTCTTGCCATTCCCTTCTGGCCTGCAAAGTTTCTGTTGAGAAATCAGCTGACAGTCCTATGGGTATTCCCTTGTAGGTAATTGAGTCTCTTTCTCTTGCTGCTTTTAAGATTCTCTCTTTGTCTTTTGCTCTTGGCATTTTAATTATGATGTGTCTTGGTGTGGTCCTCTTTGGATTCCTTTTGTTTGGGGTTCTCTGCGCTTCTTGGATCTGTAAGTCCATTTCTTTCACCAGGTGGGGGAAGTTTTCTGCCATTATTTCTTCAAATAGGTTTTCAATATCTTGCTGTCTCTCATCTTCTGGCACCCCTATAATTCTGATATTTGTACGCTTGAAGCTGTCCCAGAGGCTCCTTACACTATCTTCGTATTTTCGGATTCTTTTTTCATTTTGCTTTTCCGGTTGGGCATTTTTTGCTTCTTCCCATTTCAAATCTTTGACTTGATTCTTGCGCTCCTCTGGTCTGCTATTGGGTGTCTGTATAATATTCTTTATTTCAGTCCGTGTATGCTTAATTTCTAGTTGGTTCTTTATCATAGCATCGAGGGTCTCATTAGTTTTCGTGAGGCTCTCATCAAGTTTATTGGCTGCTTCTAGCACATTATTGCAAGCCCTCAAAATTGCGTTTTTTAGCTCTATATCCTCCATTTCTGTCATGTTTTTTTGTCTCCGCATTTTTTATGCTTTCTTGGTGCACCCCCTTGTGGTCTTTGTGCGCAGTCTTGTTCTAGTTGAGCCTTGATTGTTGTAGTTAATACTAGAGGGATTTGACCACCAGGCCGACTGGCTGTGAGAATCAGCTGTGGGAAAACTTCTGTCCTCTAGAGAGGTGCTAATCTAGCCTTTGCCTGAGGCAATCCGGCAAATGGCTCTGCACAGGGCTTGGGCGGGGTGGGATCAACAGTGCGGGCGAAGGGAGCAGTTATGGCTGCTCTCAGTCCCGTTCCCAGAGGCTCTGTTTCTCAGAACCCCAGCAAAGGCTGCAAACCTCAGAGAGAAAGCTACCCTCACGTTTCAACTGATGCCAGACAATCCCGCTTCTCCCGTTTGAGTCTGAGTCCCTAGAGACTCGCCCGGATCTGGAGCTCAGAGTCTGAGACTCCCTCCTGATTGAAAACGACAACCGTGCCCTCAGCCACCAGCCCGCTTTGCGCGCGCACCACCGTACCTTTAAATTTTCCACACTGCGCCTCCTCTGAGCCTCGGTATGCTGTTCTCTTTCCTTCTAGTTGAAGAGTCTCTCCTCAGCCAGCTTTCCTGTGGTTCTGGGTGATGTCCTTTCCATCTTTTAGTTGTATTTTTGAAGTGGTTGTTTGCGGCAGCAGTCTCCGGTGTTTACCTATGCCGCCATCTTGGTCTCCCCCCTCCATTTTTAATTTTTTGAAGTAACTCCATACTGTCTTCCACAGTGGCTGCACCAATCTGCATTCCCACCAGCAGTGCATGAAGGTTCTCTTTTCTCCACATCCTCACCAACACTTGTTTGTTGATTTATTGATGATAGCCATTCTGACAGGTGTGAGGTGATAGCTCCTCATGGTTTTAATTTGCAACTCTCTGATGATTAGTGACATTGAGGTTCTTCTCATCTCATTTGGCCAGTCGTGTGACTTAAAAAACTCAACACCAAAAAAACAACAATCCAATTAAAAAATGGGCAAAGGGCCTGAATACAGACTTCTCCAAATTTATGTTTTTAAGAATTCTCTTTGTTGTTCAAATAATTTCTGAGAGAGGAGTTTTCAAATCTCCAATTCTTTTTGTTTATTTATCTATTTTTTATTAGTAAAGTTATTTTTCTTTCCATAAATTTTGAAGCTAGCTTTTTTAAAAGTTAGCTGTTTGGAAGTTATACATCTATCTTTTAGAAAAAACAACATCTTACCATTTGAAGAATCCCTCATTATATCTGATAATACTTTTTGTCTTGAAATCTATTTTATCTAAAATTAATAAAGCCATATTACCTCTCTTAAGATTAGTATTTTTATTATATATATACATACATATATATATTCCATTTTTCATGTTCACTATATCTGTCTTTTGATTTAAAATGATATCTCTTATAAACAGAATATAGTTTATGATTTTTCATATATAGGTCTGACATATCTTAGAGTGTTAGTCTATTTACACTTAATGTAATTACTGATATAAGTGGGTTAATTGAGTATGTTAGTATTCTACTTTACTTTTTATTGGCCTTTTATCTATACCTCTTTGTATTTTCCTTGATAATTTCTCTATAGATTACAATATGAATTGTTAACCTATCACAGTCACAGTCTACATTGAACCAATATCACTCCACTTCACATCAAGTGTAAAAACCTATAACAGTAAAATTACTTCTTATTTTCCTTGCCCTTTGTGTCACGTTGGTCATAAATATTTTACCCCTAAACATAATATAAATCTACCATACATTTTCATTATTTCTACTTTAAGCAATCAATAATCTTTTAAGGGTATTTTAGTGGACGTTTTAAATGCACATATTAACCACGTATAGTGCTCTCCTTGCACTTGGGATAACAACTCTCCAGCCTAAAGAGCGGCCTTTTCCATTCCTTGTGGTTTGTTTCTGATAGCAGCAAATAGTCCCAAATATTTATTTATCTGAAAGTTTTTCTCTCTTAATTTTTTTTAAAATATATTTTATTGATTTTTTTACAGAGAGGAAGGGAGAGAGAAACATCAATCAGCTGCCTCCTGCACATCCCCTACTGGGGATGTTGCCCGCAACCAAGGTACATGCCCTTGACTGGAATCGAACCTGGGACCTTTCAGTCCTCAGGCCAATGCTCTATCCACTGAGCCAAACTGGTTAGGGCTCTCTCTTAATTTTTAAGGAACATTTTTACTTGATGTAATATCCCAGCATATAATATTGTTTATTTATAATATTGTTTAGTTCTGCAATTATTCTTTTTTTAAGAATTTTTAAACGTTTGGATTTTTTTTTCTCTACTTAAAATATTTTTATTCTGATCTCTATAGTTATACTGTTTCAACACTCACCTGATGACTTCTCCACTTTTATTTTTGGATTTGAATAATTCATCTCTCAACCAAAAGAATCTTTTTAGGAAAGAATGCTTTGAGTAATTATTTTTCATTCAGTTTTCCATAACTGACATATGCTAAAGCTTTGACTACATTAAGAAATATCTGTTGCCTTAATATATGATAATGAAGGACAGTTCTACTGGGTACTTTCTATGTTGCTCCATTTTGTTATGGCATGTAGTATTTTATTTTACTTTTTTCAAGACTTTTTAAATTAATTTTTAGAGAGAGATCAACATCAATGTGAGAGTGGACCATTGCTCAGCTGCCTCCTGTACACTCCCCACAAGGGATCAGGCCTGCAACCCAGACATGTTCCCCTACTGGGAATGGAACCAGCAACCTTTTGTTGCACAGGACAATGCCCAACCAACTGAGCCACATGGGCCAGGGCCAGCATGTACTATTTTAAAAGTATAAAGTCAGCCTGCTTCATGTTGCTTAAACAAAACTGGACTTTATTTTCCATTTTGATGGTCATGAATATTTTTCATTATTCTTGAAATTTGTCTTCTATGGTGCCTACTTATAGATGTATTACAATTAGTTTACCTAGAAAACAGTGATCCTTTATAACTTACAGACTTACATTGCAATTCTATTCCTATTTTAGTGTATATTAATGCTTGTGGTCTATATATCTTAACCTCATTTAGGAACACAAAATTTGTAGACACCCCATGTATCCATTTTTGCTATTGTTTTGTTTTCTCTCTATTTCTATATTTCCTTTCCCACTTAGTCTGTGAAACTGAAAGTTTTTCGTCTCCTGATCAAATTTTCTAGACTGCCAATTCTGTGTCGTACAGATAATTTGGTTCTGCTCCTAGGTACTGAAGCTCCTGCATTCTTTTCTTCATAATAACTACCTTCCATTCCATGTTGTCCTTTATCCCAGACCGTATTCTCTTATTAGTTACTGGTGCTTCATAAAAGTCATACCTTCAAACCTTTCACTGAAAACACTAAATAGATTATCTAGGTTGTCTATTTTTTAACATAAATAATTTTCAATTCTACTATCCCTTTGAGCTTTCAAGTTAACTGTACTTCTTGGTGCTGTAGAATATTTCATTGACCTAATTATTTTGCTTTACTTTTTTTTTTTTGTATTGATTGTTGACTAAGTTAAGATCTAATCAAGTCTAATGTTGCCAACAGACATGGTAAATTGTGTGTCCTCAAGTGTCTTCTCATTGGACATTTGTGGCATTAGATGGCTTATTTAAAATCTAAACTTAGAAACATAATAATGAGTATATCCCTAATCCAATTTACAGTGGATGGCAAGCATTTATCCCATGTGGCTCTGCTGAAATATTATCCCTCGCTGTCAGACTCTCCATTTTAGGTAATAAATACAAATCCCAGGAGGCAATGAATTAATGCAGATCTTCCTCCCCCCTGGTGTTGTGCTCTGGAAGTGCAATATAAAATTGATATAGAAAAAGATGATAATTTTGTTTGGTTAGACCCGGGCAGCGGTTCTCAACCTGTGGGTCACGACCCCTGAAAATACATCCTGCATATCAGATATTTACATGATGATTCATAACAGTAGCAAAATTACAGTTATGAAGTAGCAACGAACATAATTTTATGGTTGGGCCACAACATGAGGAACTGTATTTAAAGGGCCAGAAGGTTGAGAACCACTGATCTATAACTACATGGATAAGTTAAACTAGGACAGGCTCTGCTGACCTAGCCATCTTTGATTCAGGAGGCCTCACTAAATATCTCTGGATTTAAACATTTCCCCTATCAGTTTTTTACAGAGAGCTCCCAGAGGGAACTAGATGCTTATCTAGCGATTAGTAAACAATATCATTTCCTATCGTCCCTTGGGTATCACTTGCTTGTGACTTTCCATTCTGACCTTGTAGGATTGAAATCATTTATTTACTGATAGCATCCCCTGATCTTATTAGGGTTTTACAGATGAGGGCTTTATTTCACATATCATATTTTCCTTCGTTGTCTATCTTCAAGTCTCGTACAATAATTATACCAAGGAGAGTCAATTAATGTGAAGAACATTCCTCAAAATTAGACCACAAAAACAGGGGCTCGGTCACCTTCTGATCATTCCTACTCGCTTAAGCTAAATAGCCTTGAAATGAATTATGTCCTGTAAAAGAAAAAATTTAAATATTCATTTTATTCCTTTTCTTTTCATGCACTCATTAAAATGAAAGACTTTTAAAACTTGGTCTCCTTGGAAAACTCTTGCATTGGCAATTCACTGCCTGTCAAAGCTCTTGTCTTCTGACACATGCCTGGTTGCATTTCTGTCCTTGTACTTGGGACGTGAGAGAGGTAACTTTTGTCTTCACTATGCCAAGTGTAAGTAGTCATAAGAACCTAGACAACAAAGTAGAAGAGGCGACCATGTGTCTCCTTGAGCAGAAAGGCAGAGTGGGAAGAACCAAGTTCTTGAGTTTGTACTTAGGATATTGGACCAATAACTTCTCAGCCCCATTTACTTCACAGTAAAAAATAAAGGATAGGATTGTGACTTGAAGTCATCTAAGGTTCTGAAGAGGTGCCTCAAGGGAAGAAGAGGGTGATCTTACCAGAGAAAATGTGCTCCCTCTATCCAACTCCAACCTGAAGTTCTCCTTGGCCTATTTTATTATTGATTGGACTTACAAGAAAGATTTAATTAATCAAGAGAAAAGGAAGAATGCAATAATTAAAAATTATTTGAAAACCTGTGGTCTACCATCCCTTTTTAATACAACATTCCTTGCCTCTAATCTCAATAAAACCTAAGTCTTCCCATTACACTATTCATCACTATGAGGTGTGTGCTTACCACACAAGTTCATTATGCTTGTGTGGCCTTTCCCACCAAGGATTTCATAGCATCTGACAGAATAAGTTTTAAGCATTTTGCCAGATGCTTTCACATTCATGACCTCATTTAATTGACATGTGTTTGCTGCCTTTACCAATTTGCCACCACTAAGCCAGCTGTTATAGGAAGTTCAAAAAAAAATGTAAGGTCATATGGTATAGGTAATTCTATATAAATTTAAAGCAAAACAATGCCATTGGTAAGAAGAGTTCAAGAGATGGTATAAAAGATGTGTGCTTGTCAATAATGGCTCATCAATTCCTTTAACCTGCCAGCTTCAAGGTTCTTCAGCCGCAAGATGGAGAGAATGTCTACCTCTTAGGGTGGCTCTTTAGGTTAGTAATAATCTATCTAAATAATAGAGGAATATAAAAATTAGTCCAGACGCTGTAACATCACAACCGGACAGCAGGGACCTGAGGTTGCATGACACCTGGCCGGGGCGAGGGACTTCAGGCTGCTCCCCACAACCCGCGGGGATTGACGGGGACCTCAGGCCGTGCCCCCCATGCCCCTGTGCTGGGCCAGGGGACCTGAGGCTGTGCCCTCACACCTGGATCTGGGCTGGGGGACCTGAGGCTGCACCTGTGTCCCCCCACCCAGAGGGGCTTGACGGGGGTGGGGCCAGCCGGGTCTGGGTCTCACCCAATAGGGGTGGGGCCGGCCGGGTCTGGGTCTCCTGTGTTTTTGAAGCACATGCGGGAGGTGGGCAGGGACTTGACTCTAGGTCCCACGGCACGCCCCAGACTCTGACAGGAGGGAGATTTTCATATACATTTTACTAATTTTCTTTCATCTCTAACACTTCTATTATAGAGAAAGGGCAAATAGCAATATTAAAATATTTCCTCTAATTAATTCCCTTTTAATGTGTATGAATTTCATGCACCAGGCCACTAGTCCTATATAATAAAAGGCTAATATGCAAATTGTCCCCTCGACCAGGAGTTCAACCTGGAGTTCGACCAGGGGGCGGGGCAAGCCGGCCAATTGCCCAAGGCCCTCCCTCTGGCCAGCCCCAATCTGTCCCCCAACAGCAGGCCAGCCGGACCCCACCCGTGCACAAATTCGTGCACCGGGCCTCTAGTATTTAATATATATTGAGGGCTTAAAATGTGCCAGGTATTCAAATCTTTTACATATATAATCCAATTTAATCCTCACAACAACCAAATGGGGTTACTGGCCCCAATTTCCATGTCAAATAATAACTGAAGCACAAAGAAGCTTGCACAAGGCCACACAGCCCATGAGCAAAGGAGCTAGTCTTTAATCTAGCTTCCACAGCGTAACTCTGCACCAGGAGAGAAAGTGCAGGCCAGCCCCTGCCACACTGCCTACTGCTGAGTAGGTGCTCACTGGTGCTTTCTGACACTAATTCCTCTCTCTTTCCTGTGCGGGTGGAACTGTTGAGTAATACATAACAACACAATATTCTAGAAGCCACAATAAGAGTTTAGGTGCTCGCATACTATCCATTCTATACAACAAAACCAAAAAGAAGAAAACAAAATGTCTATCGATGGGAGGAATTCAGTAAAGAAGCCAATTCCTAGCTGGGCCCTGCAGAAAGGGTGGGTGTGTGAAGACAGAGGGGCAGGTCACTATTTCAGAAAAGTAGAAGAATCATAAGCAAAGGCATGGAGCATCGACAAGCATGGGAACAGCAAGGGGAGAAGTTGGAGATATGCATGAGTGCTCTGATGGATCTTTACAGACATACCCCTCCCCCCTTTAGGAAAATTTAACATATTAAGAAAGATCTGGATTTTCAGGGGGGGGAGGGGCTTAGCAATCATCATTAAGCTTACAAAAATACTCTGCTTCCCAGAAGAATACACTAAAGAGGTTACCTTGAAATAATGAGCTTCCTTCCAGAATTTAAGTGTTTGGATTTCAGAAAACAAATGAGCTTACATGCTATTTTTAAATATATGTTTTTCCTAAAGCCATGAGATACATGCCTGTTCTAAGAGCAGAAAACATTCCTTCAAACCAAATATTTTATAGGACCTCACTATATAAAACAGACAAGGGAGAGCAAACTGCTCTGGCTGAAGCCAAAAATGTTAACAAAGTCCTGCCTGTGATGTCAGCCTGTGGAGCCATCAGCAAGTGGAGAATTCAAGAATGAGTAACACCTGTCCAAGCGGAAGTGCTTGTGCTCATCTCTCTGTCCCCAAGAACATGTAATGTCTGGCCACCCTCTCGGGCTAACGCTGGTTGCGTATGTTATCACTGGCCAGGGTTTGGACTCAAGCAGCAATACCAGAGGGCAGAGGGCAGCTGATAGAATGTCAACCCGAAGCCAGGTAAAGTTAACATGAGCCTCTGTAGTAATTTGATTTTTTTCATTTGAGTTGTATTTTACTTGCCTTTTCTATTTCTCTGTGTGTGTGTGTGTGTGTGTGTGTGTGATATGTTACTTTTCACACCATTTCTTACAATTTCAAAAATAAGTGAGAACAGACATATAGATCAGTGGAATAGAATAGAGAGTCCAGAAATTAGCCCGAACCAATATGCTCAATTAATTTTTGACAAAGGAGGCATGAACATACAATGGAGCCAAGATAGTCTCTTCAATAAATGGTGTTGGGAAAATTGGACAGATATATGCAAGAAAATGAAACTAGACCACCAACTTACACCATACACAAGAATAAACTCGAAATGGATAAAGGACTTAAATGTACGACAGGAAACCATAAAAATTCTAGAAGAATACAAAGGCAACAAAATCTCAGACATATGCCAAAACAATTTCTTCACTGATACAGCTCCTAGGGCAGTTGAAACTAAAGAGAAACTGAACAAATGGGACTACATCAAGATAAAAAGCTTCTGCACAGCAAAAGAAACCATCAACAAAACAACAAGAAAACCCACCTCGTGGGAAAACATATTTGCCAACGTCATATCTGATAAGGGCTTAATCTCCAAAATTTATAGGGAACTCATACAACTTAACAAAAAGAAGATAAACAATCCAATCAAAAAATGGGCAAAGGATCTAAATAGACACCTTTCAAAAGAGGACATTCAGAAAGCCAAGAGACATATGAAAACATGCTCAAAGTCACTAATCATCCGAGAGATGCAAATCAAAACAACAATGAGGTACCATCTCACACCTGTCAGAATG
>NW_005876071.1:0-1176 GCF_000147115.1 Myotis lucifugus | reverse complement strand
CCTGTCAGAATGGCCATCAATCACCAAATCAACAAACAACAAGTGCTGGAGAGGATGTAGAGAAAAAGGAACACTTGTGCACTGCTGGTAGGAATGCAGACTGGTGCAGCCACTATGGAAGGCAGTATGGAGGTTCCTCAAAAAATTGGAAATGGAACTCCCATTTGACCCTGTGATCCCACTTCTAGGAATATATCCCAAGAAACCAGAAACACCAATCAGAAAGGACATATGCACCCCGATGTTCATAGCAGCACAATTCACCATAACTAAGATCTGGAAACAGCCTAAGTGCCCATCAGTAGATGAATGGATTAGAAAACTGTGGTACATCTACACGATGGAATACTATGCTGCTGTTAAAAAGAAGGAACTCTTACCATTTGCAACAGCATGGATGGAACTGGAGAGCATTATGCTAAGTGAAACAAGCCAGTCAATGAAGGAAAAATACCACATGATCTCACTCTTTCATGGATAATTAAGACCATTATAAACTTTTGAGCAATAATAGATACAGAGGCAGAGCTGCCTCAAACTGATTGTCGGACTGCAGTGGGAAGGCCAGGGAGGGTTGGGGGACAGGAGGGAGGGGAGTAAGAGATCAACCGAAGGACTTGTATGCATCCATATAACCATAACTAATGGACATAAGACACTGGGGGGTAAGGGAGGGCAGGGGCTTGTCAAGGGCGGGGGGGAAAAAAGGACACTTATGTAATACCCTTTGTAATACTTTTAGCGAAAAATAAAAATTAAAAAAAAAACAAAACAATAAAAAAATAAGTGATACCCAGAGAGAGTTGGGACAATGTCAGGTTCCTTTATGAATATGGGGCAAATCCAACTGGAGTTTCTCTGTGCTCTTTTATTGATACACATGTATTTCTGTTTTCTTTTGATAGGTATGCCCCACCTAGGTTCTCTTTTTGACTCCCCTCTTGTGTAGAACCACCCACCACATCAAAAGAACAGAAGATAGGCATTTCTGCAATATACAACAAAATCAGGCACTTTAGAAATTCAGGTCTGCCAACCACCAGATTATTAAAAACTGACAAGAGAAGAGAAGCAATTTCCTTTCTCTAAAAGCAGGCTCCATAGGGCCCTATAGAGTCACTTCACTAACATAATAATTAGAACCCTCCCGTCTTACTCAGATGCCTGCACAAGATG
>NW_005876070.1:0-10679 GCF_000147115.1 Myotis lucifugus | reverse complement strand
TTTCCTGTTGTCATCAAACAGGGACGGGGGACCTCTGGAGAAATCGTCAGCTCATTACAATAGCCCCACCAGGGTTCTCTTGAATAAGTTATTCCTTCTACATCATGAAAACCATATTCCCTCCAGAGGCCTGGTTGGCACCATATGGCTTTGTGAAACAGTTCTAGCTGCAAAGAGAAAGAAACCGTGTAAGCACCGGTGAAGTTCCTGCTGGACCATAAAGCTGAAATTACACCATTTGGGAAGCCAAGGAATTCCAATTACACAAACAGGAATTAGAGTCTCAAGGGAGCGAGAGACCCCATTGGGAGTGCCTAGAGAACAGAGGGGGAAAGAGACACACAAACCCATAGACAAAGACATCCCAAATTCCAAGTATATCATCTACTCCCTTGAAATCACCTCACTCAAACCCTCAAATGATTAAGGTGATGACTTTTCCAACTAATTGCCTACTAGTGAAGGAAAAATCAAAGACTCTAGGCTAATGTACGATAAAGCAAAGGCACGTAAGTCCCTCATATTCACGTCTGATCTGAGATTTGGGACCTTTTGAGTTGATGGACCAGCAAGAACAGTCATTAATTTCTAGTCCAGACCCACTAAAGCTGATGGAGCCAACGAGAGCACTACTTGGGGTGCTGCGCCTGGCACAAGGGTCCTGCAGGAAGACAAGCTCAAGAACCTGGGGGAGCTTTACTGGGACCCTGGAGAGGTACTGCTGCCAAGGGAAGGTGGGGACTCGGGACAGACAGGTGCAGTCCAAATCCCAGCGTTGACAATATGCTTCTGCTGTGTCCAAGCAGCTTGCTAAATAGGACAGCTTTCCTAAGCCCAATTTAAGAATTTTCCAGGGATGGAAAATTTCAAATGATTATAAATAGTGTCTTCCTGCTGAAGTTTTTGTGCTCTTTCCGCATACTCAGCAGCCATTTTCCACTTAGGAGAATAGTCTACACTACAGTCTAAGCAAAAAAAAAAAAAAAAAAGAAAGGAAAAAAGAAAACTTTGCTGAAAACATTCTCCTTAAAAATGATGAAATACAGCAAAATCATAGCAATTTGGGCTAACAAGGTGAAAATATAGAATATATTAAGGCAAATTAATTGCTATTATTCTCTACTACACAAAGTGCCAAACTATAATAACAATATATTGAAAAATGTCTAATTGTACCTGTTTTATCAAATAAAAACCTCTTAATTTCTATTTTTTCCAAATTGGTGTTACTCGAGTATTTCAATAACAGTCTTTCCTCTTAAGGAGGTTATGCATGCCCCCAAGTATCTGGTTATCAATTTTTATAGCTAGTGCAAGGATGAAATTTGGGCCAAAATATGATCATTTGGTAAGTGTCTAATAAATGGTACCTTACTACATATCTCAAAAAAGCATTGTGCACTTTGAAAGATTTATTTATAATTACATTTGATTGTACCTTTGAGGAATAAGAATGACATTTCATAATGATTAGAGAGGGACTGAGGAGTTGAACAGGCACACTACACTGATAGCAATATGTATTTCCTATAGCAGGGACCTGATTGGTGTCAGTCACACAAAGCAAGCTGCAGCAGGCCTGCCTGCTCCCTTATCAGGCTAGTTCTGTCACTTCTGAATTTATGAACATAAAAGTCTCCAAGTCTTAGGGAACTGTTGGTAAAAGAGTTGTTTCTAAACATACATGTCACCCCCCTTTAAAGAGTCCACTGAGAAGGTGAGTCACTCCCAGTAGACTGGGAACATCATTTCAAAGAGCTGACTTGCCTCTGGCTCGCCCTGCAACATTCCTAAATTCACACAGCTCTGCTTTGCATTTCCTTTCCTTTAATGACACCAGGGGAAAATCTTGAAGGCCAACTACAAAACTGCCTGTTCCTTTAGTGAGGGCACTAAAGGTTTGAACATAGAGTATAAAAGAACTTGGAATTGATGCATGGCCGGTCATCTAACACTAGGTCCTGCAAAGAAATTTCAAGGTAAGGCCTTCCAGCAACACCAGATGACAATGTGACCACACCAAACAGAATTAATAGTATAAATAGATGGGTTAAAGTTTAGAAGCCAGAGGAGGGAGCAGCTAACTCAACCTGGAGGAGTCAGGAGGACGTCAGTGAGATAATGCTTAAACGGAGCACAAGATCATTGTACCTCACAAGGCAGACAAGCAGGAAAAATGGGCTCCAGAATGAGGCAGGCAGAACAAAAGCATGAGGTCCGGAAGAGACTAGGAGGTCCGCAAAGCTGGACAGTGGAGCATGTGTGAGAGAAGATGAAAGCTAAGAATGGAAACCGTGCCAGAGCTTCCCAGGTCTTGAGCAAGCCCTACCTGTGGACACACCCCACCACTCAGGATGAGGGGCCCTTGCCTGCCTTCTTGGGTCTGCACCTGCTGATCCGTAGAAGCTACATATTTAAGAACTGAGATGAGATGATGACATTATTCTAAGTCTTCTTTCAAACAATTGGTGCCCAGAGAATTATAGTTTTCCTTCCCACTCTTGTTTACTTTTTGGATCTCTCACTTCTCTTCCTGGCCAGCAGCTTTGCTAAAGCTGATGGAATCCTTCAGATCTGGCTCATTTTTTCATCAGGACTGAGGCAAAGGTATCTTTTGAAAGCCAGCTCTCTGCATATGCAGTCTGTGGAAGTTATATTGTCCATCTGCCACAAGTCCACTCATCCTGAAACCAGGACACATGGGAATGAGAAGAAATCAAACACAACATTCTCCCACAAGAAAGGCATAATAATAGTGTTTTCAAAAGTGTGCAGGGAATATATTTGTTTCATTGGAAACAAAGGATAAGTAAGCTAAATTTTGGGAGGTGGAATGGACAAGTCAATTCGTCTCTCTGGGCTTCAGCTTCCTATTAAATAACATGGAAGAATCAGAATAAGGGACATTTAAGATATTTCAATATGATGTTGCACCAATAGATTAAAGTGATGATTGGAGCATTCCTTGTGACATTGTCACAAAATCAAGAATCTAAAGGTGGAGTAAAAAGAGGTCAGACTCAATGTACTATGCTGTTCTTGTGCATAGGATTGCTCCAAAATGCTTTGCACCTATGGTTTTGTGTGTAGATATTCTTTGTCACCATTCCTTTGCAACCAATCTGTCTTTCAATTTAACCTTATTCTCAGCTTTAGCTTCTGACTTTCTCCTGAGTTAATGAACCTTTACTGTGTAACAAAACACCCACAAACATCTTACTTAGCTCAGGATGCTGTTGCTCATCTGGGCATTTCTACTGGTCTGTGGCTTGGCTCCACTCTGCTGGCCTCCCTCATGCACCTGTGGTTTCTGGCAGATCAGTTGGTGATCTAGGGTGTCCTCTCTTAAATGTCAGGTGGCTTGTGCTACTATTGGGTTGGTGCCACTTGCTGATGCTGGCTTTTAGCTGCATGGCAACAGTGCCTGGGCCATGTGTGTCTCATCTCTTAGTAGACTTGCCTGGGCTTCCTCAGATGGTAGAGGGGTGTAAAAAGTAACAGGAGATGACAAAACCAATGTGCAAGCACTTTTCAACCATCTGCTTGCATTATGTCTGAAATTTCTCATTGGCCAAAGTGTGTCACATGGCCAAGCCCACAGTCCATATGAGAGAGGACTACATAACCTTGGAATCTCAACCTTGATTCTATCATGATGAAAATTATAATTACTAGGTGTAATAATATGGATTTTTAATTAATAAAGGTGGATTTTTTTCAATAGGTGGAGTTACACATATGTTGGATATATATGCGATTTGGATATTGTATGCTATTTTTGGTTGTATTTGACAGCAAGCTTTCAAAAACTTTCATATGTCAAAATATGGCTGGAGGGGTTAACATCAATAGATATTTTTTACACCTTAAATATGGTCGAATTTTCGTGCCCAAAAAAGAAGCATTTGCGGGGAAGTTTAAATCATTTACTTTATTTTGAAGAGAAAGTGCCTGCTGAATACATCAAGGAAGCTTTATGCTGGAACATGCTCCATCTCAAGATACTTGTGAACGCTGGTTAAATGCTTTAAAAGTGATGACTTCGATGTGAAAGACAAAGAACATCCAGGTCAACTGAAAAAGTTTGAAGACCAACAATTACAAGCATTATTGGATGAAGATGTGTGTCAAACTCAAAAACAACTTGAAGATTAAATGTTGCTCAGCAAACAATTCCCAATCGGAAAAATTTTAAAGGAAGGAAAATGGGTGTCACATCAACTGAACGAAAGAAAAATGGAAAACCAAAAAGTCGTCAATAAAGTGTTGCTTCAACGGCACGAAAGAAAGTCTTTTTTGCATCGAATTATGACTGGCAATGAAAAGTGGATTTATTTTGAGAATCCAAAACACACAAAATCATGGGTTGATCCAGGTCAACCATCAACATCGACTGCAAGGCCCAAATCGCTGCGGAAAGAAGACAATGCTCTGCGTTTGGTGGGATCAGGAAGGTGTGGTGTATTATGAGCTTCTAAAACCAGGTGAAACCATTAATACTGATCACTTCCAACAACAAATAATCAATTTGAACCACACTTTGATCGTGAAACGACCAGAATGTGCCAGAAAGACACGGCAAAGTAATTTTGCTTCATGATAATGCACCATCACACACTTCAAAACCAGTTAAAGACATGTTAAAAGATCTTGCCTGGGAAATATTACCACCCCCCCCTCACCCCCCCCACACCCCCCCTTGTATTTGCCAGACCTTGCTCTTCAGGTTACCACTTGTTCCAATTGATGGCACACACACTTTCTGAGCAGCACTTCAAAACATACGAAAAAATGGAAAATTGGGTCTCTGAATGGTTTTCCTCAAAACAAGAAAAGTTTTATAGGGATGGTATCCACAAATTACCTGAAAGATGGGGGAAATGTGTAGCTAGCAATGGACATTACTTTGAATAAAGCACTTTTGATGTTTCTCTTGAAATTATCGTGTTTTCTTTGATTACAAAATCTGCATAACTAACCTGTACACCTACAATTCACTAAACAACTTTATTTTCCTCAATTCCTAAAGAAACATCATAATAATAATGGTGGTTGGCAGAATAATACCTTCCTCGAAGATACTTACATCCTAATCTCAGGAACCCATGCCTTTGCTAACTCCTATAGCAAAAGGGACTTTGCAGGTGTGATAAAGTACAGAACTTGAGATGGGGAGTTTTCTGGAGTATCTGGTTGGGCCCAATATAACCACAAGGGTCCTTAAAGGTAGAAGAGGGAGGCAGAAGAGGACAGTTGGAGGGAGACTGGTAATGGAAGAATGGGTTGAGTTCAGGAACCTACAGAGAGATGTCGCATTTCTGGCTTTGAAGATGGAAGGAGGGAGGACATGAGCCAATGAATACGGGCAGCCTTTAGACACTGAAAAAGGCAAGGAAATGGATTTCCCCTAGTTCCTCCAGAAGGGAATATCCACTGCCAACACCTTGATTTTAGTCTAGAGAGACTCGGGTTGGACTTCTAAGCCTACAGAAATGTAAGATATTAAGTTTGTGATGTTTTAAGCCACTAAGTTTGTGGTAAATTGCTATGGCAGCAACAGCAAATGAATACAAGAAATAAGGGGAAACAGAGTGCTCACAAAATGTACTCAACTCTGTGTCATACTTAATCAGCAGATGCTCCTTTCATCAAAGGGTGATGTGGCAATAGCCATCGGTCACAAAGGGAATTTACAAACAAAGCAAGCAGAGGGAAAGGTGGCCCCTCCAGTTCCCCAAGGCAGACACAGGCACAGTGACCTCAAGGAGATGACTCCTGGTGCTAGAAACACAGAGGAGCCTCATTCCCTCTGGGTCAACTCCACTGAAGCTCAAAGGGTAGAAAACTGCTACAATGGTAAATTGCAGATAAGTTTATGGTGATAGAGATGACATGACATTTTTTAATATCTTTAACATGATGGTTTTTACTCTAAAAAGAAAACATTTCCCCATCTTCCTACAAGTTCATAGAATCTAGCCTTGGTCCAGAAAATCGGAAGCTCCCAAAGATGGGAGGCAGGAGCCTTGGTCTTATCCCAGACTGGTCCTAGGATCTCCTCCAAATGGCCTTGGAAATTCTGCTATGGGGAAAAACAAAGCCCTGAGTTCTGTCTCCTGGGCTTAATGAAATTCAGAGGCATTTATTGATCACCTCATATATTCCTAGCTTCTGAAAGATCTATCAAACAATTACTAAAGGTCACTAGGAAAGCCAGAATCAGAGGTGTGACTAGATTATAACCCTCCAGAATTCCAGCCCAGGGCCGCCTGTCCAGCAAAGTCGCTATTTATTATTTATGTCTGCTTACTTCCTAAAAGGATTTGAGGTGGCAATTTTCTAATTAAAATTTGTTTCTAATCTCTTTCTAATCTTGTTTTATTGGCTATATTTCAACCCTATTGTATTTAATCAACCTTGAATAGTAATATGTATCGAGTCTGTATAAAAATATGGATTAGCATTAAAATGAAAATGTACACACATTTAGTACACACATAATATATATGGGCATATTTGTATTTGTAATCCTGTTGAAAGAACCTAATAATAATGGTTCATGATGGAACTAATCAAAACCATTCTTTTGTCAGCAATTACCTGTCAAATTAGTTCAGCCGCCTTTTAAAAATTACATTCCCAAAGGTGTTTCAGTCTATCCAAACAAAGTTAATACATAGAGAGAAAAAGAAAAACTCAGAAAATTAATATTTCAAAAGCACACATCAACCAATCTGGAAGCAAGCACTTTGATAAAAGAACACGCTTACTTAATTGAAGTGTCACTACATACATTATAAGAAGTTCCAATGTTAAAAGGACACTGTCTTGCTAATTCCAAGATATTGAAGGTGCTTACATGGCAAGTATTTAATATGCCACCATTGTGTGCACGGGCACATGGACAACAGTTTGCATGTGTGTGATCCTCAGCGGTTCTGTGACAGTGTCCCATCCCCATGTGATGATCCCATTACTTTTCAGCTTGACCCTCACCACAAACCTTTCACCTTGGAATTGTATCGGGTGTCCCTGAAAGCACAGTTAAATGTAAAGACAAATTTAAAAACAGAGTGTTTACTTGGCATGTTTATCTACGTCTATTGTATTTGAGACACTAATATAAAAATAGAGCAGAATTAATTAGTAGGCAAACTCAAGCCTAAAACTCTGAAAGCATGGAATTAATAACTCTCTCCGGAATCCTGAAATGTCCTTGGGAGGTATATGCTGAAGACCCAAACATCACTAAAAACAAAAGGTGTCTGAGGTGAGGGGTCAGAATCATCATGACAGAATAGCCCCAATACTTGGCTTTACAGCTGCTGCCAACTCATGGGAAAGATGCAATGGGAGCAGACACCAGACACCATGGAGCATTGTCTGTGTTTATGCTCACACACTGACCAGTTGAATTCAGCCACACAAACCCTTCTTTTGGATGGAGTTTGTTGAAATTGGTCAAATTATTGGTTACTATGTGATTATCTTCAAAAAAGTTACTTCAGTCTTTTCAATTTCTCCTTCAAACAATTGTCTTTGAAACATCTGGAGAAAGAACTTAACAATTCTTGAGTGAAATTACTCTTTTTTAATCTCTTTGGCTGGCTCATGCTCCACATGGGTCCCAGCACCTACAAATGCTCTCAACGTATTCCCGGGAGTCCTCGAGAGCCTCTGAGCTCTGCAGACACACAAGCCGGCCAGCACCACGGGCACCAGTCAGCTGTGACTCTCTGAGTACTGCAACCAACTCCACCGGGCAGTGTGGCTTCCCCAGCTGACATTTCCACAGCCCCACAGCCCCAAAGACCTATGACAATGCATGCATACATGTGGGGTGGAGGGAGGTTTACTTTCTCTCCTTATGTTGTATTCCTTTTAAAAGTACCAAAACCATCCTATGGAAGTATCAACAAAGCAGTTCTTTTTGCTCCCATGTTCAAAATGTACCATCCCAATAGAGCCAGGCTGCAGAGAAAGACAAATCTAGGTATTAGACACCATGTTAAACTCAGAGTCTCATGATAGGTGTTCAATAAATACTTGTGGATTGAATGAATAAATTACTCATTATGACGAAGACTTTACTGATTAATTAAACGTGTCTACCTGTTTCTTTCCTTAGAATGGCTTCTCTGCCTAGATTCGAAGGCCCTTTTGCAAGTAGACCTCTGGTTGTCAACCCACCAAACAGCCAGATATGTCCCTCAGCAGTGGACACAGTGCAGGCTTTTGCTGAGCTGCTGAATGCCCATTATACCTTTAATGTATTGTAAGATACAAATGCTGAGAATAAAGGGTTAGCTTCAAACTCTGCTCTACAAAGACCTTCTCATGCCAGATACCAGTGTGACAGTTCAAATCACTTTCTCCTTTATGCCTCATAATATATATCGGGGAGGCAGGAGATGTCAACTTCTATTTATGTAAGAGTCCTGGCCCCTCAACAATTTGAATTCCTACATTTTTCCTATTACACTGTTAAATTTTACACTTAATTATACATGAATTAAAATTGTAAATTTCAAAACAATAAACTAACTGCCACTTTCATCATAGTAAACCATGCTCTGAATATATTGTTTAGGGTTTTACAATATTAAAGCTGAATAGTTTAGTTCACTAACAGTATTGAAGTGGAGCTCATAGTTGTTAATTACACTTGACTTCTATCTCTTTTGCATGTTAATGCATCTTATCCTGGGAAAGTGCAAGCACAATGCCCTGGACTCAAAGAAAAGGAGACAGTTCACAGATCACAAGGATAGTGGAGAATGACAGGGATTTACATATACAGAGTAAGTCCCCAGAGATTAAGAGAAACACCTATCTATATTTGCATTGACACATTTAGGACATTATTATTAGATACTAATTAAGAAATGTTCAAAACTAGTTATTTGATTGAGGCTCTGTATGTACAAATGAAATAACTAGACCATGGATGATCCACTTACTCTACTCTCTAATGGTGGATATACCTGCAAATTGAAACTGTCATTCAATGAGTCTTGTTGATTACCGCATCTCAGTTGACTGGTTACATCATATATAGATACAGACAAATCTTTCAGGAACATACTATGATGCATGAATGATTTTGGAAAATTCACCGAATGAAGAGGCAACAGCTGTGAATAGATGAAAAATCTTGACCTGAAAATCCACCCACGGCAATGGAGCAACATCTGTCAGGGTGCAATGGATAATATGGTAAATGTCGACCCACTTGGCTGCTTATCTCAGAATCTTGTAGTTAATTCTGGCAGAGACTCAAAAGAAATGCTTATGTCAGTTCCTACCCCTCATATTACAGATACGCAGCCCAGGTTGAGAGCCACTACTCTATTCTAAACTGGAGGTGTTGACTTTTTGTCTTAGTAAACGCAGCATAATTAAAAGAACAGTGTCTTTGTTGAACATTTCTTCTGTATTGAAAACAACTTTAGGGCAAGTCTTATGTCATACACCTTCTTATCCCATGCAGGTACTAAACTCACACTTTGTACCATAATAGATCTTTTTTTTAAAAATTATGAATAAAAATCTTAACCATTTACGTATTTATTTAAATAATTTCAAGAATCTCTAAAGTTTATTATTTGTTGAAAAAACAACTCCTGATGTACAGTATCACTCAGAGACCACCCAACATGGATGACCTTAGACACATGTATTGAGTGTAGGGCCCATGACAGGGGGCACTAGGAGGGCCAACTGCTCCAAGCTTCACACTGACAAAGAGATCAAAGTTCGACTACTGACTTTATGTCCAATGAGATTACACTGCAGCTCCTGAAAAACTGACGCAAATTCACTTAATCCACAACCTCAGAAAATGGTGGTAGGCCCCTGACCTCTGAGAGGCAACAATCTCATACATCTGTACCTAAATGCATTCACAGCAGGATGGCAGGATGGAGGAGGTGTCCCTTTAACGTACTCACTTTGCTTGTTCTTCTCAATTTGGTTGAGAAACAATAGCGTTCGGGATCCACAGGTCTGCTCCAGAGTGCCCTTCTGAACAGAGCAAGTGCTAACGGGAGAGGGCTAGTCCAGATTCCCATGGAAATGCTCTGGTTTCAATATTCCTTTTGAAAAACATAGCTTCCCTAGTAAGTTGCCACACTCCGAGAGGAATTAAGCTTGAAAGGTAACAGAACTTCAAAAGCCAAATTGAAAAGACCAGACCGGAGGCTGTGAAGGGCATTCAGAACAGAGGAGGGTTTTAACTCGCTTTCAGCTTTCAAAGCATGTTCTCCCTCCTCTTTGAAAGTTTTTGACACTTTTGGAGTTGCTGAAGATTTTCCCACCTGTGACTTCTTTCATCAGAAAACCATGAAATAACAAAAACATCTCTCTCTGGGTTGAGTTTGCGGGGGGGAGGGGGGATATGAAAGTAAGGCATCTCCAAGAAAGTTGCTTGAGCCTTATGTATCTGACTTCAAATTAGCAGGTTGCATATTCTACTGTGGGTGTGACTGAGGCTCCAAATACGTGGCCCCAACAGAAAGCAGATTATCTTGACAGGTTGCCAGAAATGTGTCTCCATGACCCAATTGCCAGGACTTGCCAAAAAACCAGAAAGGAAAAAACAGAAGTTAGGAATAAAATATGTAAATACATGTCTCAGCACTTTCATTTCCGCCTTTTTCAGACTACTTCCTTTACTCAAA
>NW_005876069.1:5535-11241 GCF_000147115.1 Myotis lucifugus | reverse complement strand
ATGTAAACATCATTAACTGTTCCCAGGGGACAATGTGCTGGCAGTTGAGAAAGTGCACTGGTCTGGACAGTGCAAGTGTTGTCTTTGCTCCTTGCAGCTCTGTGACTTCGGGCAAGGCACCGCCCCTCTCTGAGCCCTAAGTGCTTTCCTTAGGTGATTTCTAAGGGCGTTTTTTGCTCAGAGATTTTAGGGTTCAGAAATCAAGGGGAAACTGCCCATTACAGAGTAGACTTAGGGTTTGTACACAGGCATGGCTTTTTCCAGTGGGGACTGTCTGTTGTCTAGAGCCACGTGGGCAATGGTACCTTCCTGATGGCCCCACTTTGCTAGGGTAGCAGGCCTACTGTGTGCAGGTGGGTGGAAGGATGAAAAGGGGGTGAGAAAGAGAAACTTTAAGTAGGTGGCCCTTAACCTTTGAGAATCTAGTGAAAGTCATGGGCCCAGGAAAATGCTCACCTGCGGAATAGTTTGCATACCATTTGAAAAGGGGTTCTCAACTCTGGTTGAGAACTGTCTACAAGCACCTCCTCCAGGAAGCCTTCCCTGACCTCCATCCCATATTCCCAAGCATCCCATGCCCTCATCCTTTTAACTGTATTCATTACCTGTTCCTGCCTGTTTCCCCGGAGGACACAGGATCAGGTGACAGTTTCCTGTATGCTCTGTGCCTGGCACTCCAGCGGTGTCAACAAATATTTGTTGAAGGGAATTGACTAGCTCCTGGCACTGAAGCTGGGGTGGCCTGGCCTTATTTCCTGGGGCAGTGCCTATTCAGTTTTGAGTGGGCTCAGAACTGGGCTGCCTCAAATGCAGACACTGGTGCTTCGCCAGTCGTAGGTTGATGAACAGTTGTGAAGACACGAAGGTGGCCTGTAAATGGTTCTGCTGCCTGAGAGGGGCTGGGCTGGGCTGGAGGGGAAGGCTAGTCAAAGGGCAGCGTCACGAGGTCTCTTCTCTTTTCTTCTCGCCCTCTTGCCTGGTCCAGCTGGAGCAGAGTGAAGCCAAGTGTGAGGATGCCCTGAAGACCCAGAAGGCGCTGACTGCAGACCTGGAGAGCATGCACAGCGAGCTGGAGAACATGACCCGGAGCAAGAGCCTGGTACCTGCTCCTTTCTGAAGCTCTGGGGACCCAGACTAGCATAGGCCTCTGAGCTAGCTTGGACCTACTGTGTGCTCAGCACTATAAGAAGGAAAGGGCACTTATTGTGGGCTTACTGGGTACCACCTATAGACATCCATTGTAGACCTACTGGATGTTTAACACTCTGAAAGTGCAGGCATCTGACTAGGAGCTGAGCATTATAAAGGCACAAGGGCATATATGAGGGTCAACTGTGTGTTCACTCTGCAAAGGCAGGCAAATTGTAGACCTGATGTGTGCTCAGTACTGTGGGGATGCATCCGATATGAGCCTGTTATTGGCTCAGTACCCTAAGTGGGAACACAGCTTTCTGTTGTGCACCCAGAGCATGCTCACCACTGTAGGCAGTGCCCTGGCTACTGTTGTAGTCCTACTGTACACTCACCAACATAGGAGGGGCCTTGGTCATTATCATTGGGCTATTGCATGCCGATTCTTATAAGTGGAGACAAAGGCAATTCTCATGGGCCCACTTAGCTCACCACTGTAAGGGACCCTGCCACCTACTATGGACCCTGCCACCTACTATGGACCCTCTGAATGGTGACAAATGAACATATGTTATGGATCTATTAATGTTGGTGAAAATTTGGCATGGTTTTCTAAGTCGCCTCTCTGGGTGTACAGGGTTGGTTTAAATTTATACTTTCTGTGTAAAATCCTAAAGTTTAGGTATAACTAGAGATTTATAAGCAAAAGCTTGTCTCAAGATCCCTACTGGTCTCTTGGTCCCAGATTTTATTTGCACTAGATTAAGAGGAACCTGTCCCCCTCCCCCCTAACCCCCTTACACACACACACACACACACACACACACACACACACACACGGAGCTATCATGCCCACAGTATGCATTAACACACCCATGGCCACTCACCTGACACACCCATAGGCAATCCCCTCTTTACTGTGCATCAGTCCCCTCCCACCCGCCATTCTGCCTCACCCTGACCGCTGTCCCACCTCCTGCCAGGTGGATGAGCAGCTGTACCGGCTGCAGTTTGAGAGAGCCAACCTCCTAAAGCGCATTGACGAGGACCAGGATGACCTGAATGACCTCATGCAGAAGCACAAGGACCTCATTGCTCAGGTAACAGACCTAAGTGGGAGAATTTGCCTTCAGTGTGCATTACATTATTTTTTTAAAATATATTTTTATTGATTCCAGAGAGGTAGCGAGAGGGAGAAAGAGAGAGAAACATCAATGATGAGAGAGAATCATTGATCAGCTGCCTCCTGCACGCCCCCTACTGGGGATCAAGCCCGCAACCTGGGCATGTGCCCTGACTGGGATTCGAACCAGTGACTTCCTGGTTCATGGGTCAGTGCTCAATCACTGAGCCACACGGGCCAGGCCAGAAGCTTCGGGTGGAGTGGAGGGATGTGATGAGGACCCCTGGCAGATTTCTGATCTGCATAGCTGATCTGATTTGCATAACTTCACAACAGCTCCCTCCAAGAGCAGTGAGCATCTCCCCCACGTGGCACCCCCAGAGGAGATCCAGGGTAGAATGCCTGCCAGGCTTCAAATGCACCCTACAGAGATTGGATCTGAAGGAATTTCTGCTAAACAAGGAATAATTATAACAACAAAAAAAAATCAATTATATCATCAACATGATAACAACTGCCACAGAAATAGCCTAGGCCATCTTCTGCATTGTTAATTACACTTTTGTTCAAAATGGAAGTTTCTTTATTCGTTCAATTACAAAAGCAGCATATTCATATGCCCATTGTAAATTACTGCAATGATAAACACATGTGGAAAATAGAAATTGAGGGGTCCTTCTGCTCTCTGGAATCCTTCTAAATGGAGATAATCACACTTCACAGTTTGGTTCTACTTTTTTTTTTTAAAAGAAACTTTATTCTTCATTGCCTCATTTAATCTCTGAACAAATGCATTGCATTGTAGAAGGGCTAAGCAGAGACGATCAGCCCATTTTACAGATGGGGATACTGAGGTGCAGAGAGGTTCTGGGGCTTGTCAAGGCCAGTATCCGGGTCTGGAATCCTAGTTACCTGACATTCAGAATAGTTCTCTCCCCTCAGAATCTGGTCCTAGTAATGTGACCGGCCCGTTTCTGCCTTGGCTCTCAGGGGTGCATAATAACATTATAGACAGTTGACCAAAGCTCCGGGCTTATCTAATGGGAGTGACTTGGTGAACGCTGAGATGAAGGATGCTGGGGAGGATGTGAGAGGCACCCCTTTGGAACCAGCTACTGTCATAGAGACTCTGAGAAATTTAGACATCTGTGGGTCTCAGTGTCCCCCAACCGGGGGAAGAAGGGATTGCCAGGGGCAGTGTCCCCGAAAAGCCTGTGCTCTCAAGTGGCATCTCTTTGTCTCCCCAGTCTGCTGCTGACATTGGGCAGATCCAGGAACTGCAGCTGCAGCTGGAGGAAGCCAAGAAGGAGAAGCACAAGCTGCAGGAACAAGTACGTGCTGGGCGCCGCCCTGTTGTGGGGGAGGAAGAGGAGGGCTCCCTCTGGGACCTCACACTCTGGGCCCTGGGAACTGTCGTTCATTCAGCTTCAGTCTTGCGCCAAATGAACTGAGAGCCATCTTAGACGGACACACACACACACACACACACACACACACACACACACACACACTCACTCTTCCCTGTGCCCGTTCAGCATCCCGAGATGCCTGTGCCATGAGACGCATCAACATTTCAGTGAAGGGTTTTCTCCTGCTGAGAAATGGCTCCAAGGAGATGGGATGCTCTGGTCTAGGCAGGATCATCATCCTTCGTGAAATCTTCCTCTGAGTCATGGTTCCTCCAAACTCCCCTGGATTTCCTTCATTACTTGGTGGATCGCTCTTATCCATGAAATTCTCAAAGCTCTCCCAGAACTGTCGCACGTGCCTGCTTAGAGTGACTGTCAGAGGGACTGAGTGTCAAGCCAGTGTCCATGGGCACCGAGTAACAACAAGTACAAGAGGACAGCAGCGGGGGCCAGTTGCTGGGGCTAATGACATACCAGGCGCTCACCTCCTCAGTCCTCGCACACAAAACAGAGCAGTGAGGTTCAGGGAAGGGAGCTGACGTGCCTGGGCCCATCCAGCTGGGAAGGGGTGGAGGCAGGTTTTGAGCTCGGATATAGGCCTTGGCTCCCAAACCCACTTTGGTTGTATCCTTTGATGCTGAAGCTTGCTGCTCACAGCCTGGCTTTGCTCCCCTAGCAGAGCAGGGCAAGGAGGTAAGAGAAGCACTGACCAGAAGACCTGTTTTGGAGGCAGAATGCCCAGGAAATGTCACCTCCTAGGCCCTAAGACCCAGGGGCCGGGTCGGGTCTGAGGGTCCTCAGATTGGAACCGGCAGTGCTTCCTGTGCACGCACCAGACAGCCCCTGAGCCGAGAAGGAAGCTGTGAAGGGGCCTGGGGCTGAGGCCTATGTGTGTTTCCATCGTGTGGCTCAGGGCCAACAGGTGGCCAACGGACCCCTTGCATCTGTCCCCAGCTGCAGGCGGCCCAGCTGCGCATCGAGTACCTGGAGCAGTCCACTGTGGACCGGGCCATTGTCAGCAGGCAAGAGGCAATCATCTGTGACCTGGAGAATAAGACGGAGTTCCAGAAAGTGCAGATTAAGAGATTTGAGGTACTTGCTGATGTGTAAATATTGCTCAGGCCCAGAGAAGCGAGGCCTTTTTGTAAGCTCTGTCCATCTATCCGTGCCTATGCCTTTATCTGGCCATATATTACTCATCCACCTCCCGTATGACTTCCTTCTCTCCCTCCTTCCTCCTTTCTTCCTTTCTTCAACCACACTGTTCCACAAACTACCGATCCATCCAATCTACCCACCTCCATCTATCTGTAGCCAACTCCATATGCCATCACTGGTCCGTCCATCATCCGCCTTCCATGGGTTCTTTTTCTCTTCTCTTCATTCTTTCTTCTCTTCCTCTGTTTTTTCTTCAGACCTTGACCCCCTGTCTGTCCATCTCTTTATCCATTGCTCTAATTCTGCCATTTCCATCTACTCACTCGTCCATTCATGCACCCCACACTCATTTTGAGCGGAAATGTGCTTTGCATCTGGTGTGTGCATAGATGTATGAAACAGATTCTGCTTATCAGAGCATAAAACTTTGTAGGAGGTGAGGATACGACGTGTACATAAATACCCATAGTATATAGAGAGAGGGCTGTGAGGTTTGGAGGATAGAGGTGCTTTCAGGATGGGAATCAGGGAGGCTTCCAGGAGAAGGTGGCATTGATGCTGGGCCTTGAAGGACAGAAAAGCTTGGAGGAACTGGAGTTCAATGATTTTATTCACATTTAACCCTCTAGGCAATGACACGAGACATTTTACAGATGATATTGTCATTGTCCAAATCCTTCTACGTCAGCTGTTCCCCTTGACATTCACTGCAGCCCCATGGGGCCGGTGGGATGGAATGCGAAGATGACCCCAGAGAAGTCAAGTGATTTATTCACGATGCAGCCAGGTCATGTCAGTGACAGGAGCAGATGGACAGTTGACCGTCCTGGTCCCAGGCTTCCATTTCTCTGCAACCAGCTGGCTCCCCCACCGGACCAGTAGTAT
>NW_005876069.1:0-4974 GCF_000147115.1 Myotis lucifugus | reverse complement strand
TCAACACTTTAGTATTTACCCATCAGAATCATTTGGTTCCAGGCTTGTTGGCCAACTAATGAATTCTGCACAACAGCCCTGGGTTTGTTTTCTGTAGCACTGGTGATGCCCACAGCTCTTTTCCCTCTATTGTTTCATTGTGACCTTGTGGGATTTCTCCCCCCAGGAAAGGGAACGTGCCATAAAATAATAGTGCTGAGGCTCATGGGAGATTACTCCTCAAACCTCCCTGTTTTGCATATTGGGGAAACCAAAACCCATGTTGGGGAAGGGCTTGTTCCCTGGTTTAGTGTTTTCTCCACTGACCACTCCACCTCCCACACCTTGAGATGAATGAAGGCTGCTATAAATAGGAAAAATTACCAACCCATATCCAGATATCCGATGTGCCAGGCACTGAGCTCAACCTTCTGCATGACAATGTGAGCAGTCCTGACAGTGTTCCATGCCCATCTCTCAGAGGGGTTGAATAACCTGCCTAAGGTTTCACAGCCAGGAAGGATAGAGCTGGGATTTGAATCCAGATCATGCTGAGAGGCAGGGTTCGCATCAGTATACTACACTGCCTCTCAGAATAGCAGTTATGGTGTCCTGGATACGTGTGTGTGTGTGTGTGTGTGTGTGTTTATTTCAGAGAGAGAGAGAAATAGAAAATCATTGATCGGCTGCCTCCTGCACACCCCCTAATGGGGGTCAACCACAACCCGGGCATGTGCCCTGACCAGTGAATTGAACCCTGACCTCCTGGTTCGTAGATTGATGCTCCACCCCTGAGCCACATGGGCCGGACGGTTTCCTAGGTTTTCAAAGTCAAGTCTTCATTTTTGTATCAGGAATCAGAATAATTATCCTGATTATAAAAGTACACAGCGGCTCCGCAAAGGATTTCCCTTCCTGGAGCCCCCAGTTTCCTGCCCATGGGCCTCTAACCCCAAGGTGGGTGTGTGCTCTCCGCCCCCCTCCAGGTCCTGGTGATCCGGCTTCGGGACAGTCTGATCAAGATGGGCGAGGAGCTCTCCCAGGCAGCCACGGCGGAGGCCCAGCAGCGGGAGAGCAGCCAGTATTACCAGCGGCGCCTGGAGGAGCTGAAGGCGGACATGCAGGAGCTGGTAGAGCGGGAGGCGGAGGCCAGCCGCAGGTGCATGGAGCTGGTGAGTGTGGTCCTGCGCTGGTTCTGTGCTGGAGGGTTTGAGATTGGAGAGAGGCTAGAATCTGGTGCCAGTGGGCCAGGCTGGAAACCTGGAGAAACCGAGAGATGGGCAGAGAGATGTTGCTGCCATTGGCTGCTAACTCTGGGGGGGGTGGGCCCAAAGTGGACCAATGGTGTTCACTCCTGGATGGTCTCCAAGCTCCTTTGTGTCTCAGACTCCAGGTCCAGCCTCACACATTCCACCCCAAAGCCCGGGTGGCCTCGTGAAAAGCAAGGAATCAATGTTTATTAAATGTCTGCCTTGCATGTAGTCTTCACATCCATAATAATGTCTTGTAATCGTCATAACCCTGCAAAGTCAGAATTATTGTCCCATTTACAGATGAGGAAACTGAGGCTTCACAGAGGTGAGGTAACTTGTGTAAGAGTACACCTAGCCAATGTCAGTGCTAATTCCGGACTGTTAATAACAACAACAAATATAAAAAATAAAGAGGATAATGTTAAAGCCACCATTTTTTAAGCACTTGCTACATGCCAGGTTCTAGGTTAAACATTTGTCGTTTAAAATCCTCTGATCGGTATTGTGCGGTAGGCACTATGCTTATCTCCATTTTGCAGACAGGGAAACTGAGGCACAGGGGCATCAACATGCCAAAGAGAGTCTCAGAATGGTGCTACCTGCGAGGAAGAATTTGAATCTAGGTCTGTCCAGCTCTGCAGTCTCTGCCTTCATTCGCTAGCCATGCTTGCCCCCTGGTGTGGGCCAAGGGACATTTCGAAATTTGTTTCCTGCCCAATGGGAAGGTTTTATTCGTCATTCAGTGTATTTTTCTGAGAACAGTTTCCTGCAGAGATCACAGGTCTGAGAGAGCCTGCTCCTCCTTTTCCCCACGAGGCCGAAGAACCCTAGGACGCCAGGTTTTCGTTTCTGTGGCCCAGGAGGCATCTGGCACCTCCATTGCCCCCCACCACGTAGCCTCCCCTGAGACCCACACCATGCCAAGGCCCAGAGGCCTCTCAGCCCCCGTCATTAGCTCCTTTCTGCCCTGTCCGCTCTGGCTTTGTGACAACTCTCATCAAATTGCCCTGCAGCAGGTATATTTCCCTGGCCACTGCCCCCCATGGTCAATGTCATTCCCATCAGCTTTGCCCTTGACAAGCCAGCAGGCTGGCTGTTGTGTGGGAGGTGGTGAGGCTCCTCTCAGAGAGGAAGTCCCCAGACAAAGCCCGAGCCCCATGACTGGCAGCTCCTCCACCCACCACGGCTCTGGGGGAGAGAGGCCCTTCCTCCATTTGACAGGATAACTTCCTCATTAACCAGCCTGCTTCTCAGGCAGCCGGGCTCCCACCTGGCTGGAGCGAGAGAGCATCCCTGGTCTTTTCTCCTCTGACGTCTTCTTTAACTGGCCGGACACCCAGAGGTTCTGGCCAGATCAAAATGGGTTTTCCCTCTCCCCTTGGCGCGCTCTCGTTCTCTCTCTCTCTCTCTCTCTCTCTCTCTCTCTCTCTCTCTCTCTCTCTCTCTCTCTCTCTCTCTTCTCCCTTTCTCCTCTGTTTCTCTCTTTCAAGGCCCCAAAATACTAACAAGATACACAGCCCCTATCTATGAATCAAAATAGAAAGAACACAAAACTCTAAAACCCAAAGCTGGCACGTATGCTGAAAGGAGAGCTGCACCCTTCTCTGGTTTCTAATTGCAAGGCTTTGGGTAAATTCACCCCGGCTGAACTCTCTTATGGTGGGGTGTGTGGTTGCAGGTGTGTGTGTTTTCTGGGGCGGCCTTAACAAATGCCCAAAAGCTGGGTGGCTTTAAACAGTGGAGATTGATTCTCTCATAGCTCCGAAAGCCAGGAATCTGAAATCAAGGTGTTGGTGGGGCTGTGCTCCCTCTGAAGGCCTAGGGGAGAAGCCTTCCTTGCCTGTCCAAATTCGGGGGGTCCCCTGTGTCCTTCGGCTTACGGCTGCGTCACTCCAGTCTCTGCCTCTGTCTCCACAGGCCGTGCTTCTCTGTGTGCGCAGGTCTCACGCATCCCTCTGCCTTTTTCTCATACGGACACCTGTAGTTAGATTTAGGGCCTCTCTGAAATCAATAACAATATATATTTTTTTAAAAAGATAGACAAAACTGAGCTCAGTTGGAGAGTTCAGTGAGCACAGTCATTTTAAGATGAACCCTGTGGCTGAGGCCCCTCCCATCGGCGTGGCTTTCTGGAACTTTCCCAGGCTTCTCAGAAGATGCTGTCTCCTCTCTCCGGGTCCATTTCCGTGTCACCAGTGTGCCCCCCTCCATCCTCTCTCTAAGACCAGGGGCAGCTGCTCCATGCCACCTGCTCTCTGAAAACCTCCCCCAAAGCCTGCAGAGCCCTTGGTGTCCTGGTTCCTTCCTTCGTGTACTTTTTACTGTGGGCCAAGCCTCCTGCTAGATGTTGGGGATCCAGTGGGGAACAAGATAATCTCTTGCCCTCAAGTTGCTCGCATTGAATGGCTGAGGCCATTGCCTGTGTATTTTACACATTCCTCTGTAAGGGGTGTGCAGAGCTTTCATTGACAAGACAAGGTGTCTGCGTGCTGGCATTTGGGGGATCCTGCCCCGTCTCCACCACAAATCATTTCTTTGGGTGAAGCATTGCCCTCTTCATTTTCCATTTGTGAAATTCCAATCTCCGTGGGAGGAAGAGAATTTCCTAACTCCCCAGCCCAAGCATTCATTCACCCACTTACTCATTCATTCATTTGGACAAATGTTTGTTGAGTCTCTCTATGCTCCGGCCCTTTGCAGATGTTGTCTTCTTTCACACTTAGGACAACCCCAGCAGGTGGAGAAAGTGGGGGTTCAGACTTGTGAGGTGCCTTACCCAGGGCTGCAGAGTGGGGAGTGGCAGAGCTGAGGTTGGCCGCCCTGTGTGTCCAACTCTGAAGTTATCCCTGCGTATCCAGTTCTGCCCTTTCAACCCAATGCTGCTGAATAATGGCTCTGCTGTGGGAGACCAAAAAACAGGGTCCCGCACTTGGGGCCTGGTGAGGAGTGAGAAGGATGTTGATGGATCTTCCCTCTGGGTTCCTTTCCGCCTGTCTCCAGCCTGTACCATTTGTCACTGTTGCTGTTGGTTTAAAGGCTGCGAGTTGTTTCGTGCGAATGATTTACACCCCTCGCTGGTGCACCGGCACGTCCAGATCAGGATCAATTATCCCGCCGATGGAACTTCTCCTCCTGGAAAAAAGAAAAATGAGGTTTTGCCATTAATTTTAGTAAATGTACTATTCCTGGCGACTCCAGGAGCCATTATGGAGAAAAAAATATTCTGGCCTCTAAATCATTCAAGTCCCTTTGTCATTGGGGCGAGGAGACAGCGCATCCGTGGATTTGTGGCCTGTTGTTTTTCAATAGTAACAAAGCCCAGGCGGTCCAGAGGAGGTCAAGGGGAGGTCAAGGGCAGCAGGAAGAGCCCGAGGTGACAGGGAAGCCTGCCCTCTGCCTGCTTTTGGCCGATGCACCTGCTTTTAGTTCGGAGGCTGCACCTGTTGGGTTTACCCTTCATTGCCTTGGCCCGACTCTGTCATCTCAACTCTTTCCTGAGCCAGGTGTCCTTTTCATAAGCCTCCCAGGTCTTGAAGAGCTTTGATGGTGCTTTTCTGCTCACTCTTAGAGGGACCCGAGCTGGAAGCTGCAGTGGCCTGGCTCCTTGGGGCTCACGCAGTTAGTGGGCAGGCCTGTTGCTTTTACCCTCCATAGGTATTTCTCAAGTCCATGCCCTCCTGCTCCATCCCTGTTTCCTGTGTCTATTTAACCTGCATCCCCTCTGGTCTAGGCCTCTACAGTT
>NW_005876068.1:0-10681 GCF_000147115.1 Myotis lucifugus | reverse complement strand
GTATCTTTTAAAATAAAATAAATAAAAATAATAAAACATTAGGAAACATCCTTGGGTGAGGATAAAAATCTACATAAAAGCCCAGTGACCTTTATGTCTGGACAACCAGAACGACCGGAATGATCAGATGACCAGCCAGTAGCTATGACGTGCACTGATCTAGAACTTGCTGCAGCACCCTGACAGCCCCGAATCCCGTTCACCCGCACCCTGGACCCTGACAGGAGGGAGGAGGGAGCCTAATTCCTCACAAAATCGGCTGTTGGTTAGCTTGCTGCCCATGCTCTGACAGCCCAGAATCCTATTCACCCGCACCCCGGACCCTGACAGGAGGGAGGAGGGAATATGTCTAAAAACCAACTATTGGCACAAAGTACCTCTGACGCCAAAAGAAGCCGGCATCAGCGACAGAATATATCTGAAGGCCAACTCTTGGCAAAACATACCTCTGCAGCTGAAAGAAGCCGGCATTGTCAACAGAATATGTCTGAAGAACAGTCATTGACAAGTACTACCAATCCTGGTAGGAACTGCCTTCACAGCAAAAATGGAGTAAATGAGGATGCAATTATCCAACATAGTTGTGGTGGAATGACTGTTACATGTCAATTTTGCCTATCACTAAATTTCTCCAATGAAAAACCATCTGATGGAAAATTTACTCGATGTTGTAGCAAGGCAAAGTTTGTCCAAATGATATACATTTTCCAGAATACCCAGCATATTTTAAAAAAAATTAATGATAAACAAAGATTCTGACAGTTAAAATTTCATGGGAAATATCTGTTGGATAAATAGTTCTTTTGCTTTTGCTTCAATGGGTGCAAATATTGCATCAACATCAGGATATGCGCCATACTGTTTTAGAATACATGAACAAGTTTATCACCTTACTGGAACTTTACATCCTTTGGATGGTGTTTCTCAGAAATTTGCTCAACTCTATATTTTAGATACGGCCAAAGCTACAAGTAAAAAATTAGCAATGCCAGAAAACCAAGGTTGCTCAGAAAGACGCATGATCAAAACAACCTTGCCGGAGTCCATTCATTGTCTTCACTAGCTGAGTTTAAACAGAGACCCCCAAAAGCTAGTAACCTTTGAAGTCCTAGCAAAGGTCAGACTGCACCACCCAGTTAATCTAGGAACCACCCAGTTAATTTAGGTGATAATAGCTGAAGCATCCCCACCTTAGTTTCCTTAATTCCCATTTATTATTATGTAAATCCTTGCTGATGGGCTAGTCTGCCTGTTAATGGGGTCACCTGCCTAAGGGCTATGCTATGAGTGCATCCCAGATCAATAAAAGCTTGGTGAGACCTAAGCACAGAGAGGAAGTCCTTCGGGACTTGCCCGCCTGGTCCCCCAATATTGCAAAATTACCTCGTGTCTTTTTCTTTCATTTGTTGTGCGGCTCCACTTTCAGGTACCGAACCCTACTCCACGCAGAACGTGGAGGGAGTGTTAATCGACATCTGGCGCCCGACGGGTAATCTGGAAGTGCAGGCCTCGCTGGAGCGAGAAAAGGAAGTTTTCACCGAAAAGGTGTGGAAAACTCACCGAAAAAAGGTGAGGGGGATTCTACCGCACGCAATGCCCAGGATCAACTACAGAAGCCCGGGTCTGTAAGTAACTGGGAACGTTTTCTTAACCAGGCTAACAAACGGGGCAGGATTTGGCTTTAAAAAAGTAGATTCGGCTTTAAAAAGGTATATTTGGCTTTTAAAAACTAAGAAACTTTATTATAGGCTCTTGATTTGCATGTTTAAAGTGTTAAAATTTTAGAAGGTAATCTTTTACAGTTTTTGCATGTTATTATAGAACATAACCTTTGTTTTTCTTGAAAAAGGTACTCTTTTAGATCAGGCTGAAAAAATAGTGCCATGGTCATCTTAATGTGTTTTCTTGTCCAAATTAAAATCTTAATTTGTAGTTGGAATCTATCTGTAATAAGAAATGAAACCCCGCTGCCGAATCTCTCTCTGGTTCGGAGAGATTCAAAGGTGGCAGGAGAGGGCAGAGCTGTAAGCTCTCCTACAATGAGATTACTTAATGTTTTATTTAAAAATTACCGGAGAACATCTTATGACAACCAAACTTTGGCTAAGATAACCTTGGCTGCTAGCCATTGCTTCAGAAAGCGAAATAGAAAAAAATTTGAAATGTCTTTTTCTATTAAGCATGCCTTTGGGGAAAATACACCATCTAAGTCATTTGCTAGAACTTCCCCCAAAGCAGGATGTGATGGAAAGGAAAAGGGAGCACATGACGATCCTATATGGACGCCTCCTCCCCAGTATTCACATTTAAAATTACGAGAAGGAATTAAAAAGTTTTACAAAATTTAAAAAATGCGTCTGGGATTTCTGTTCACGTGTAAAGAGAAAACCTGGCTTGAAACTAATGCGCGCACTGTCAGATTTTGGACATTTAGATAGAGTTTTAAGCTAAAAGTCTCTTTACAAATGTACAAAATAAACCCCAAGACTGATTATTTCCTAAGGAAAATGGCGAATTTGACCCAAGGTAGAAATCCCAGCAACAAGATTGGTATTTTTCCATAATAATGTTAATGAAGCCTGTTCCAAAGCTAACTTTAAGACCTCTAAAAGGAAAATCAGTAAAATTGTCTCTGTTACAAAAATTTGCTAAAGTAAATGCCTCAAAATAATTGAATTTGAATCTCAAATTATTAAAATCTCTAATTATAAAAATCTAAGTAGCCCGGTAAAAAACCGGCCCTTTGTTAATTGAAAAGGCTGGCCAAAACATTTTTAATGAGAAAAGGGGCTAGATGCTTCCAGCCTGTAGCAAATTCTTAAAGAATGTGGTCAATTTACATTTGTTCTTCCAGGGAAAACAGCCCCCCCCTTCCTCCCCCAGGCCAATTTTGAAACTTCCCCTGGCAAACAAGGGGCAGGAAACAATGTACCTACAAGCTTGTTTTTTGACCTTCCCCAGAGGAAAAAATTATGGTCGTTTTAAAATCAAAGGCTGGGCCAGGCCTGCCTTGCCAGCCTCAAGTGTGGTTTTCCAAATCTGCTGTGAAATTTAAGACCTTGGAGTTTATACCTAGGTATCTTGAAGCGACATAATACTGAATTAAATAAGATCTAAGTGTGCTTCATACAAAATCTAAAGGACAGAATTAAATCTGTTGGTTGATTATGTCTTGCATTTTTGCAATTTATTCTTAAAAATGTTACTGATTGAGAAATGCTGAATATTTGACTTGCCAGCTAAAAGTCTTAAGATTCGGATTGAATTGGGAAAAAATTGTATAATTATGATAGCTAAATGCCTAAAAAAGTAAAAATTTATCTTTAAGAAAATTTTTGTTTTTTCTGAAAAAATTAGAATTCAAAATATGTTGCTTGTTGGTCTGATTAAAAAAGAGGATTAATTTTATGATCTCAACCGAAATTTTTAATATAAAAACCAGTTTAAATTTAATTGCAAAGAACAATGTAGACAGTCACCACTTTGGGCCTGGGCCACATGACCTAGAAGCCGCCATGTCAGCCACATGGCTTGCCACGCCCCTGGGGCCGCCATCTTGAAACAGCAAAGGCCCCTCCCTCTGATTTAGCCAAAAAGGACTGTCTTCTCACTGAGGCAGGATGGAATTTCAGGGGTGGAGCTTTAAGGCGGAATTTTACTAAGGAAATGTGGATGGGGGCAGAAAGTGTTCTTGCCTCGCGGATTTATTTAATACTATTTTTAAGAAGATATTTTTAATGCTTAATTAGCAATAACGGTCTTAATATAATTTCAGTGGTATGATAGACCAATGTTTCTGAGCAGTTGGCTTTATAAGGGCCAACAATAAAACTCGTATTCCTTTAAAAAGGCTAAGTCATTTTTCTAATCTCTTAAATCTAGAAAACCCTGCTTTCCTTAAACTAAGGACAATTAAAGGTTATATGTTCCCTCCCTAAACAAAAGTTAAATAGCTTATGTCAAAGCATTAAAAGGGTCTGATAACAGTAATCCAATTTCTGTGACCCCAGCCAAAATTTCAAAACCAGTTTAAATTTTAATTGATATCTCTTGATAATTATATGAAGTATATAATTTTTAAATTATATGTGTGTATATATATATATATATATATATATATATATATGATGGTCTTTCAAGTTGGATTTCAAAACTATAACCAAGTGAGAAATTTCAAGGGCCCTGAAATATTTTCAAAAGTTTATTCTCTCTTTTTAAAGGATTTTTTAATTTAGCTAAATTTAATATACTTGAAATCACATGGAAAGCTTTATCAAATAAAAATTAATAAATATATTTTAAGTTTTTGCCTCTGAGAAAGGGCAAAACAAGTTACTTTGTTTAATATTTCTTAAAACACAGCAGTGAAATTTTAAGATGTAATTTGAAATAACAAAAGCTCCTCGCCGCTGCATTTTAAATTAGGCTGGAGGTGGGGCAGCGTTTGCCCCTTGTGAATCAGAAGTTTACTAAATACTAAATTTACTTGCTTTGCTTTGCCTTTTTAAAAAATACTTAAATTACTAATCTTTGTAAGCAATTGAATCCTAGTAAAGTAAATTCTTCTAAAAAGTTTACTGAAGGCTTCCCATGATTCCTCTATATATGCAAATAGGCCAAAGGGTATACTCTTTAAAAATATAATTACTAACATTTACAGATTGTTGTTAAAATACTAAATCTGACAATAATTAGTCACCATAAATAAAATAATCACTTGAAATATATAGCTTTGAGACAGTATTTGTTAAAATCTCAAAAGGCAACCATGTTTCTTACATTTGTTGCTTGTGTAAGAAAGAAAGCTGTCTGGAAGGAAATAAAAAGAGGTTTCCTTCAGATGTCTAACTAAAATTAAAAATCAATATATTGGGCCTCATAAGCTAAATTAAATAATTTGTGTTTTGCCTCCTTAAACAAAGTTTATGTAAATTTACCCAAGGACTAACACCAGAAATTTAATTAATGTCACTTATTGTCCATAACTTAGGACAAGTAAAGTTAAAAGAATAAATGTTACTTCAAACTGACTTAAAATTGGCAAATTGGGTTAAGTGGATATTCAGGGGAACTTAGCTGTCACTTATTAAAAGATAAACTTTTACACTTTTTATATAAGACCTCCATCATTATACCAAAAAATACTACGCAGGAACCAATTCCTGGAGCTTTAACTGTTTTTACTGATGGGTCATCAAATCGGAAAGCTGCCTATCATACTATAAATTCTGACCAAGTCATATTGACCAGTCATACTTTGGTGCAAAGAATTGAATTAAAAGCTATTACGGCTGCGTTACAAGATTTCCAACAGCCTATTAATATAATTTCTGATCCCTCTTATGCTTCGGGCCTAGTAAGTAGAATCGAAACTGCCCGGTTGAAATGGTTTAGTGACCAAAGTTTATTCTTACTATTTAAGCAGGTTCAGCAGATTGTGCAGCAGGGAAAATACCCTTTTTATATCACTCACATCAGGGCTCACAGCATATTACCTGGCCCATTATATAAGGGAAATGCACATGCTGATCAATTGGCTGCTTTATTAAAAGAGGCTTCAGAGTCTCATCAGCTTTTACATCAGCCTGCCAGAATGTTGTCCAAACAATTCTCAATCTCTCGACAGCAGGCAAAACAGATTATCAAGGAATGTCCCAGTTGCATGTTACATCTACCTCAGGGGCCTAACACAGGAGTCAACCCTAGAGGTTTGCTAAGGGACCATGTCTGGCAAATGGATGTAACACATTATAGTCCTTTTGGACGTCTTGGGGCATTACATGTCTCTGTAGATACTTTTTCAAAGGTCCTATGGGCCACTGTATCCGCAGGAGAGATGGCAAAACAGGTTATTAATCATTGCCTAGCTGCTTTTGCCATCATGGGAATTCCAAAGATTATTAAAACTGATAATGGACCTGCTTATACAAGCTGTCAATTCCAGGAATTTTATAAAAAGTGGAAAATTCAGCACATTATGGGAATACCATATAATTCCCAAGGACAGGCCATTATTGAACGTCAACACCAAAGACTGAAATCTCAATTAGAAAAACAAAAAGGGGGATGATGGAGAAATCACCTGCGGGTAGGCTGCATCAAGCCTTAATTACTCTAAATTTTTTCACTTGTGATGCTGATGGAAAGACACCTATGGAGCTACATTGGTGTCAGAATAAAACAAAAGAAAATGGTCTAGTTAAATGGAAGGATCCTGAATCTGGTTTATGGAAGGGACCTGACCCATTATTAACCTTTGGTAGAGGGTACGCTTGTATATTCCCAGAGAATTTTTCCAAACCCGTATGGATTCCTGCTAGAAATATTAAACTGCATCAGGGATCTAGCCAGACTGAAGATCTTGTGCCTGGAGCCATAACATGTAGCTGTAAACAATCAACTACCTCAGCCACAGAGAGCAGCGACTCCAAGCAGTCCAATGAAGATGAGAAGCAGAAGGAAGACAAACCAGACAACCAACAGCCCAGAGACCACCTGGGGCACGGTAAAGGGAAGTATGGTAACAATCCTTTCAGGTAAAAACTATAGTTTCATACTGGTCTTAGAAGGCACATTTTTCCTTTACCTGGGAAGGACAGGATAGCTATCCCAAGCTCAGAGGGCTCCAGATAACTTGTCAACTCAGTGCTCTGGAGACCCAAAACTGTAACTTAGATAAAGTGCCTAAGTTAACCTAGGTTCCTCATTCCAAATCTTGAGTTTAAAATTAAGTTTTCATGACCTAGAGCAAAGAATATTCTTACATGGTATTATTCTACAAAGTTTTATTAATAATTTTTGATGCTTTACAACAGTATATTGTACATTTATCCCAAACAAACTTACAAATTAATATTTACTTTAAATGTTTTAAGAAAGGATTTATTCCCTCCTGGGAAGGCACTTAAGCATTCTGTATTGACCTCTCTTGACCTTTTCTTTGGCCAAAAGGATTCCAATTGTCTACAGCTGTTATCTAGGCTCTCCGTTCAAACTGAGATCATGAAAAGCTGGTACCATGGATCTGTCTCTGGCCCAATGGCATAAGCTGGGCCCTCTCTGGAGAAGAAACCTGGGTTCCCTATGATCAATGCCGGGGCCCCCCAGCAGGCGAGGGGATCCAAAGGCAGTTGCTGGGCATGGAGGCCAGAGGGACATAGGCTATCAAGGAGACAGAACTGAACCTCACATCACCCTACTTGGCCCAGAGATGGCTGGTAGTCAACGACGGGTAAGACTCCACAGGGTGGGGCGACCTAAGACAGGCACAGTCGAGGGCCAGTAGGAAAAAACTTGGGGTGCAACAAAGGTGGGGCACAGATCCTCACCCCCCCCAATGGTGCAGGGGCTTGAACACTCGCCCCTTCTGAGGAAGGTCTCCTGTCCCCATGGCTGCTTCTTGCTTCCCATGCCCAGCCCAAATCAGGAACCAAAAGAAAGAAGAGACTTGGTCCAGCTGAAATCAGAATCCAGATAAACGGAGGCTTGGCTAACAGACCCTATGTCTAAATCTAGCCTAACAACAGGAATGCTCAAAGCCTTCACAAGGATGTAAAGTGATCCTTTTCATTAATATTTACAGTGTAAATTAAGATTATTGTTAAAATATTAAATTTGACAGCAAAATAGTCTTCAAATTAGTTAAAGTCAAGTTTTCAAATTAATTAAATTTAGCTAATTTGAAATAAGTAATTGTTCAGAAAGTATTAACAAAAATTTTCATTTTGTGGTAAAATTGCTTGTCATGCTGTGAACCTAAAGCAGTCATATTTTTGTGCAAAAAATTAATATTTAAAGCTATCTAGACTGCATTATAAAATTTCCAAAAGCCTTCTAATTAAATAAAAAAAAGGGGGATAGTGGAAAAATATAGTGGAAAAATGCCATGTAAGGAAATAGATCTTGTAACTAAATTACATATAGAGAAAAAATTTTTTTTGTTTATAATGCTAATAGTGAGACACCTGGGAAAAAACACACACGATGCCAGGGTAAGCCAGGGAAAGATCATTTTAAAGAAAAGACCCCAAGTAAGGTTTTTTCCTTTAACCTTTGGTCGAGAATATGTTTGTATACTTTCAGAGAACAGCTACAGGACCATGTGGATTCCTGTAACAACGGATCCCAGAAAGCCAGCCACAAAGACAGTTCAGAGATGGAGATGGTGGAAGACGCCTTGCCATGCTAGCAGTCAGCAGCTGTGCGTCGCTGCAGCGTGCTCAGGACCAGACCAGAAAGGACCGGACCTGCATTTTCCACCATCCAGAACCAATATTTCATTGCTGGCATGTACACATGAACTTTTAGACATTGAAACTTGGACTCAGAACTTTTGGACATTGAAATTGGGACTTGATTATTTTTTAAAGAAAAAATAAGGGGGAGATGCCGGAGTCCATTCATTGTCTTCACTAGCTAAGTTTAAACAGAGACCCCCAAAAGCTAGTAACCTTTGAAGTCCTAGCAAAGGTCAGAACTGCACCACCCAGTTAATCTAGGAACCACCCAGTTAATTTAGGTGATAATAGCTGAAGCATCCCCACCTTAGTTTCCTTAATTCCCATTTATTATTATGTAAATCCTTGCTGATGGGCTAGTCTGCCTGTTAATGGGGTCACCTGCCTAAGGGCTATGCTATGAGTGCATCCCAGATCAAAAAAAGCTTGGTGAGACCTAAGCACAGGGAGGAAGTCCTTCGGGACTTGCCCGCCTGGTCCCCCAATATTGCAAAATTATCTCGTGTCTTTTTCTTTCATTTGTTGTGCGGCTCCACTTTCAGGTATCGAACCCTACTCCACGCAGAACGTGGAGGGAGTGTTACTCGACAAGAAATAAAATTAAAGCTCAAGGTACCTGAAGCCTGGTTGCAATGTCATGACAAGCCAGCTCCCTCGAAGCTGGTGACTGTGCTTCCTGCTGTCAGCAGGTCCAGGCTCAGAAAGACAAGGCTGGCTGACAATAATGTTTTCTGAAAAGTGTGTCACCAGTCCCACTCTGTGATAAGAATGGCAGAAATGCCCAGGACACAAATGATGGTGTGGTAGAAGAGCCGTGGGTGTGGGAAGCAGTAAGAGTGATGAGCAGGGGACCAAGCTTCCACAATCAGTAGAGGAACCCTGAGGAATCCAGTGTGAGGAAAGTCCTGGAGACTTCCTCTAAGTGACAGCAGACGGAGAAAGAGGAGGGGAAGCTGAGGCCAAGCTCTCCTGCCTCGGGAAACTGGCGGCCTAGTGCGCAGACCTGTCGTGCACCTTGTCCCAAGGCCAGACCGAAACACCACTAAGTAGAGAACATTCACCTGGAATTACCAGCTGAGGTCCCGAGGGGGAGACGTATATCAAGCTTTTCCCCTTCGGTTGAGAAGGCTAACCGCTATTTTGTAAAACTACTGTGTGGAATTCTCTGCTACTCTTTAGACGGCCTCTTATTCTAAAAATATAACTTTGCTTTCTAGCATGCTTTGGCCTGGTTGAATAATGAGGAAGATATGGATGTGCCTCTCGCATCGATGTTTGTCTCTCAAGGCCTCCCTCCCCCTCCCTTCCTCCCCCTCCCACAGTCTCTGAAAAGCAACAATGGTAATGGCCCAGGTGAAGATGGACAGCACAGAAAGGGTCCCACACAGTGGGGACCTTGGTGTAACAGCAGAGGTCAGCAGGGGGAGCCCTGGAAGTGTCTCAGGGGTGTGGCAGCGTGCGCCCTGGGGGTCAGCGGGGCTCCTGGACAGTGAGCAGCTGCAGGTCTCACAGTAGCGTGAGGCTGGTGGCAGGGCTGGTGTTCCTGTGGAATGTGGCCTGCAGCAGCCCAGGTGTCCCAGCGCGCTGCTGCTGCTGGTGGAGGTCCTGGGTGGCACACTGGAGGGTGGGCAGTGGGAGATGTGCGGTGTCAGTCGTGTGTTGTCAGTGGAGACTGTGAAGGTGTCACAGGAGTGGGTGGCAGGTGAAGAAACTGGAATTTTCACTGGGATGAGGCCTGTGGAAGCTGAGCTGTCACTGTGGAGTATGAAGCACCTGCGATCTCAGAGTGTCTTGTGGTTGTGGGAGTGGGAGGAATCATAGTAAGAAGGGGCAGCGGGAAGGTAGGGGTTCACAAACAGTTGTCACTCATGCAGGCCCGGACTTTCCACATGGAGTGAGGCCAGCAGAGGCTCGGGTGTCAGCTCTGTGTACGTGCCAGGAGACTTGCCTGTCCCACTGAGATGTGTAGTGGCAGCTGCGGGGAGAGGCCAAGAGGACTGTGGGAGTGGAAAGCCGGGTATCCTGGTGGAGGTGGGACAATGAAATCCCTGGGGCAGAGAGCAGTGGAGTGAGAGCATCCCAGCTCTGGAGGGTCCCACCACAGTGCTGGCCTTTCAGTCCCTGGGTACCTAGTTTGATCCTGGGCAGCAGGCTGTTCAGGCAGCTACAGTGGATGTGGGCATTAGGGGGCATGGGGTGTCACACTGCCACGTGGGTATTGGGATGTGGGGTTCAGAATACCATATCAGCAGGGGGAGAAGTGAAGGTCTCGGGGCGGCTAAGGACATTGAGAGCTTGGTGTGGCCTATGAGGGTGTGCGCAGGAAGCGTCATCTTGGGCCACAGCAGTGTGAGAGCAGACCGTGGCCAAGGGGGCCGGGTGGACTGGGCTGGGAGTTTCTGAGGTGACCCACTGGAATAGAGGGATTGAAAGTCTGCTCGTTG
>NW_005876067.1:0-10682 GCF_000147115.1 Myotis lucifugus | reverse complement strand
TGGTGTGTCAGAGTGGAGTGGTACCAAACCCCCCCCCCCCCCCCCACGGGCCTGCTCTGTGTGTGACCAGAGTAGAGCCATAACCTCTCCATCGACCCTGCCCTGAGTGTGACAGTAGCGCGCCCCAACCCCCTCATCGCCCCTGCTCTGTGGGTGATAGAGGGTGGCGCCCCAACCCCCCTCCATGGGCCTTGCTCTGTGTGTGACAGAGTAGAGCCATAATCTCCCCATTGGCCCTGCCCTGAGTGTGACAGGGTGCAGCGCCCCAACCCCCTGATCCGCCTCGCTCTGTGTGTGACAGGGGGTGGTGCCCCAACTCCCCTATGGGCCCTACTCTGTGAGTGACAGGGGGGAACTCCTCAACCCCCTCATCAGCCCTGCTCTGTGAATGACAGGGGGGAGCTCCCCAACCCCCTGATCGACCCTGCTCTGTGTGTAACAGGGTATGGAGCCCCAACACCCCTGATGGGCCCTGCTCTGTGAGTGACAGGGGGCAGTGCCCCAACCCCCTGATCGGCCCTGCTCTGTGCATGACAGGGGGTGGCGCCGCAACCTCCCCGTCGACCATGCCTTGAGTGTGACAGGGGGTGGTGCCCCAACCCCCCAATCGGCTCTACCCTGAGCATGACTGAGGGTGGCATTGTAACCTCCCAATCCGCCCTGCTCTGTGCATGACAGGGGGCGGCGCCCCAACTCACCAATCGGCCCTGCTCTGAGCCTGACCAGGGGCTGCACCTAGGGATTGGGCATGCCCTCTGCCACCCGGGAGCAGGCCTAAGCCAGCAGGTCGTTATCTCCAGAGGGGTCTCAGACTGTGAGAGGGCACAGGCCGCCTGGGGGACCCCCCTCCCCCCCCCCTGAGTGCACAAATTTTTGTGCACCGGGCCTCTAGTAATGTAATATTTGCCTGTTGCAATAGGTACTTTTCAACTTTTGACTAAAGCTTCTTTTCAGAGTTAAAGAAACAACCTTCAGGAAATATTACACATTATAGTGTTTTTGCATATTTTCCTTTTTAAACCTAGTTATTTCCTAGCAATTGCAAAGAGGAATTCTAGTTAGAAGAGCACTTATTAGAGAGTCATAGTGTGAAACCTCTTCATCTCTCCTGTTCTTCACAATTATTAAATGCTTTGTAAATCTGTAGGCTCCAGTTTCCTGATAAGAGGACTATTTTGTCTTATGGTTAACCACCATGATTTTCATTGCAGGATGGTGAGCTATCTTTGGACAGGAAATCAGTAATGAGAAGGGTAAAATAAGAACATAGCCACAGGTGTTGTAACCAGGAAAGAGACAAGCATTGGGCTAAAAAAGTGTAAAAATGCTTAGAAAAGAAAGAGCTTGAATAACCATAGCAATATTGAAAAAGAAGAATAAAGCTGGAGGAATCACACTAGAGGTCACAGTAATCAAAACATCATGCTACTGGCTTAAAAACAGACATAAAGATCAATGAAACAGAACAGAGAGCCCCAAAATAAACTCATGTCTTTATGGCCAATTAATATTTGACAAAGGAGGCAAAAATGTACAATGGGGTAAAAATAGCTTATTCAATGAATGTATCTGGGAAAATTGCACAGATATATTAAAAAAATGAAACTAGACCGCCTTCTTATACCATACACAATAATAAACTCAAAATAGATTAAAAAAAAAAAACTTAAATGGTGGACTCAAAACCATAGAAATGAAAACCACAATGATATATTACCTCACACATGTCAGAATGGCTATCATCAATAAGTCAATAAACAACAAGTGTTGGAAAGGATATGGAGGAAAGGGAACCCTAGTGCACTATTGGTGGGAATGCAGATTGGTGCAGCCACTGTGGGAAGCAGTATGGAGTTACCTCAAAAATTAAAAATGAACTATGATTCCACTCCTGTGAACATATCCAAAAAAAAAAACTGAAGCACTGACTAGAAACAATATATGCACCAATATGTTCATTGCAGCATTATTTACAATAGCCAAGATTTGGAAGCAGCTTAAGTGTCCACTAGTTGATGAGTGAATAAAAAAGCTGTGGTACATGTACACCCTGGAATATTACTCAGCTGTAAAAAGAAAGAACTCTAACCTTTGCAATAGCATGGTTGGACCTGGAGAGTATTATGCGAGTGAAATAAGCCAGAGGAAGAGAAGAACCATATAATCTCACTTATATGTGGAATCTAAGGAACAAAATAGCATAAATAATAGAAATAGACTCATGGATATAGATAACAGACTGTCAGAGGGGACGGGGTTGGGGAGCTGGATGAAAAAGATGAAGGAATTAAGCAAAAGGGAAAAAAAAGAACTCATATACACAGACAACAGTATAGTGATTATCAGAGGGAAAGGGGTGGGAGAGGCAAAGGGAGATAAATGGCGGTGTAAGGAGATTTGATTTGGGCCAGTGAATGTAAAATACAATATATAGATGATGTATTATAGAATTATACCCCTGAAACCTATATAATTCTATTAACCAATGTCACCCAATAAATTCAATAAAAAAAGAGTGAACTACAATTTCAAATATCTCTCTCATCATCAGCTTGTTGTGAAAGATGAATCCAAAAATAATTCCAAGAAGCAAATTTGTTATTCTCAAGTTTCATTAATTATGAAAACAATTTCTACAAAATGCATTTGGCATTTTAGAATTTAATGTTATTGATCACTACTCCTCCTTCTCAGGATAATCAGACATAGGTATTTCTTTCTTGCTTGCTTCCTCTTCTTCCCTCTCTTCTTCTTGTCAGGGAATGAAGGCTTATGTTTTTATTCTATCCATAAGTAAATATTTTCTACATTTATTAAGCCACTTATGCTATTGATTAGATATAATTGGAGACATGAGTAAAATACCCTGGAAAAGGAGTCAGAGTATTTGATTGTTCGATTGGTCTAAGAATGGTAGTAAGTGTAGGATATTGAGTAACTTACCTAAGGAGTCATAGCGAATTTAGGATATTGAATAATTCACCTAACCAGTCATAAATTGGTCTTAATTTTTAAATCAACACATTTGGATTAGGTAATTTCTACTAACCCTTTACAATCTTAAAATTATATTTAATTTATAATTTCTAGAAGAGCTAGGCATTAACAAGGACAAACTATTTTGCCAAGTATTCCCACCAGCTGTCTAAAGCATTCCTAGTGATTTGTTATTTCCTGTTTAACAAAATTATGTTCTGAAATGACAGCTGGGAACACAGTAAGTGATTTACAACATACAGCTTTCCTTAGAAGAGCCACTGGTAAAGTTTGCTTTTGTTTCTAATCCCTTCCACCAGCTCATGAGGCAAAATGTATTTTTTAAAACAGAGAGAAATGTTTTATTATGTCATAACAATATTTATTCATCAAACACACAAGTTAGTCTTGATGTATTTTAATTGAACAAAATCAATAGTCATTATGTTATACATAAAGGAAACACATTAATGGCTAAATTTTGACTTGTTATTTAAAGTTTACTAATAGTTTTCCAGACATTTTCTATTTATTTTGTTAATGTAAGTATTTATAATGAGAAGGATTTTCTAAGTACGAATAATTAATTTGTAAGTATGCAGTATTTGGAATAACTATATACTTTATAATTATATATCACATAATCATTTTCTTAAAATTTTAAGGTAAAATTAATTTTGAAAGAATTTTTCACAGTATCTTCTTAAGTTGCTGTCAATGATTATGATATAGATCCCAGGTAGCCTAATATAGATTTTCATATATCTTTCTCTACTTAATATACCTTCCAAAATATTTAAATGTTTGTCTTTTAATCCTCTCACCCCCCTACTTTTAGAAAAGCTAAATTGTGACTCAACTTATCTCTACAAATTTGAATATATCCCCAAAATCTTTGAAATCATACAATGAAACACATTTGACATTACTCAACTAATGATTCAGATGGAGGCCTTAAAGTCATGTTTCCCAAAGAAAAATTTTGCTGTTGGTCAATGGTGTTATATGTATTGTAAATAATATTTAAAATAGCGATTTTCAACTGGTATACCAAGGCACACTGGTGTGCCACAAAAATTTTTAAATTGAATTAATTAGGGTGACATGGTTAATAAAATTATTCAGGTTTCAGGTAAACAATTCCAAACACATCATCTGTATTATTGTTTTGTGTGTTTACCACCCCAATCCAGTCCTCCTCCTTCTGAAAGGGGCCGACAGGACAGGCGCAGACCCCGCGCTCCAGCCCCGCCCCTGCTCGCGTCCGGCTCGGCTGGCGCGCCCATGCAGGACCGCTGCGCAGGTGCAGTCTGCAAGGTTCTGGCGGCGGGAGGACCTCGCCTGGCGAGGCAGTGGGGCGCTGGGCTCGGCCGGCGGGTGCGTGCAGGTGCGCCCCGCCGCGGCCCTTTGGCGTGTCCGGCTGCGGGCCCGCACCCAGCCGGCGGCCTGGGGGCGCCTGAGCCTTGGGGACGTGAGGCCCACCCGCGGAGACCTGCCCCGTGTGCCCTCCACCGGTGCCGCAGCGCCCCGAGGCCGGCCCCAAGCTCTGAGGCGGTGGCGGCCACGTGCGGGGGGGCCCTGAGCCTGTCCCTCTCGGGAGCAGGTGCTCCATGCGCGGCCTCGTCCGCTGGGGCTGGGACTGAAGGAGCCCATGTGGCGGCGGCGGCAACAGCGAGGCCCCGGGTGCGGCCGGCTCCTGAGCGGCCCCCGGTAGAGCCCAGCGACGAGCACCGCCGAGCCGGGCCGTGCAGGGCCGGGCCCAGGAGTGCGCAGGTGATGCGGGTGACCAGGCCGGGGTCGGCGGGCCCCTGAACCCGACGCCCCGGGCCGGCGGGGAGCTGCACGGTGGCTGCGTGTCCGAGGAGCCGGGCCCGCCATGGCCGGGGTCAGCTACACGGCGCCCTGGTGGGTGAACCTCCTGCACCGGCTGCCGCACTTCAGCCTGCGTTGGGAGCCCACCAGTGACCAGTTCCGGCCCAAGGACCCTGACTGCCAGCGGGCGCTGCTGCTGCTCAGGGCCGCCACACTGGTCTGCCTCGCCCTGAACCTCCTCTTCCTGCTCCTCTACTCCTGGCTGCGCTGCCGGCGGCGCGGGAACGAGGAGCACCTGGACACCGACTGCTGCTGCACCACCTGGTGCGTGGTCATCGCCACGCTGGTGTGCAGCGCCGGCATCGCCGTGGGTTTCTGTGACGGCGGGGAGACCAGCGACGGCGTCCATTGGGCCACCTACTCGCTCCGCTCCGCCACGGCAACCGCACGGTGGCGGGGGTGCAGGACCGCATGTGGGACACCGCGGCTGCCCTGAGCCTCACAGCAGAGCCGCGATGCCGTGATGGAGCATGGGCCCGAGCAGCAGGCAGAGCCCGGACCAGGCCGGCATCCGGGACCGTGGGGCCGGGCTGCTCGTAGCGGAGGTGACGGAGCCCCCCAGCGGCTGAGGGGCCTCCTCCCAGCCCTTGCGGGCGGCCCAGGTGCAGCGATCCCCCGTGGGGATCCCCCACGACATCCAGACCCAGAGCACCCCAGGAAAGAGGAGGGAAGCCTCCAGAGCCAACACAGAACAACTCCCACGCCGGGGACGGCGAGGACTTCCTCCATGTTCAGTGGAAGGGTGAGATCTCGGACCTGTGGACGCGCGCCCCTGCCCTTCCCTGCGTTCTCGGTGGGGGGGGCGGGGACTGCGCCCTCCATCTTGCCCTGGGTCCTCCACTTTTGGGCAGGGCCATGTGCTCAGCGGGGGCTTCTTCCCGGAGGAGGCCTCTGCTAGCCACACCCAGGATTTCTCTGGACTGACCAGTGATGGTCGGGGGAGGTGCGCGCCATCACTATGACCGCATCCTGTGTGGTGAGACGCCGACTCACGCCTGGCCAGTCGGCGGGGCCCATGGTCCCCTCTCTCTGCCCCTTGCTGCTGCGTCAGTAAGGAGGGTAGGGGAGCTCGAGCTAGCTCAAATAAAGACTCTTATGCTTTTGCATCGGACATGGCTGGCTCCCTGGTGGTTTCTTGGGAATCTTGAAATCTGGGCATAACACTATCACCATTTACCCCTCCTTTACTTTCTTTTACCTCCCTCCAAACCTTTTCTCTCTGCAAGAATTTTTAAAACATGCAATACCTGACTATTCAATCAAGGGCACTGACCTCTTTTCCCTTAGATTGTCAAATAAAAAATGGCAACAGCCAATACTATATTCCTTTTATTTTTGTCAGATTGGCAAGAAATATATTTTTGGGGTGCTGCAGAATTTGAGTAATTAGTTTATGTGCGCCATGAGATGAAAAAGGTTGAAAATCGCTGATTTAAAACACCTGCTGAAATATATATTTGACTTAAGGCTTATTTGACTGAGATTTTTAAACTGGCAAATGTTACATTAGTTATATACCATTTTTGCTGCCTTGCAAATTATGACGACTTTATATTTTCAAAAACTTTTTTCTAAATGAATAATTCTGATGCTAAAACTTACTCTTTCAAAATATATTTATATGAGTTCCTTTATTTACATATTAAATAAAGGAACACATTTATGGATTTTTTTAATGTTAAAACTTCTGTATACTCACTAAAATATACCCCCTCTCAAGTCAATCTCTCTTTTTGAATTACCTTAATCAAAGGAGGTGGGGTGGGGCTGCTGCTTGGCTTTGCACCGAGGCTTGAAACAGTATTTTTTTCCTAGAAAATAAAATAACCATGTTACTAAGGCTACCCTGCTTAACTTCTCAAATTCTACTTGCCAAAGGCTGGGTTTCTTAATTCACATTTATTTTCTTTACTAGTCAGCTCCACGGTCTGTTGTAGGCACTGTGTTGTACCGCTCAGAGCCTTCTTTATATCTGGAACTCTCCTAACCCTGGCTGCCTGGAGCATTGGCAGTTGACAGTCCAGAGCTGAGTCCTTCCTTGAGATTTGTCCTTGCCTGAAGGGAGCTGCCTTGCCCAGTGTTATACCAACCCCTCCCTCCCCCAAGAATCCACATCCAATTATTGGTTTATACAGAGGTAAAAGAACCCAAGTGTGGGGAACCGATATAGGGTTGAGCCTCGGACTGACCTGCTGGCAAAGTCACAGACAAGTCCCAGCTTAGAGGGCTCAGTCCTCTTAGCATAATTAGGCTTGACCTTATAACACTCCCTGGATCTTATCTGGGAAGTTAGTGGGCTGAGGGAAGTGCAGGGAGTGTAACTATGGTCAAAACAGGTGAAACTCACAAGAACTGTGTAACTATGGTAACCACTGCCTTGTTGACCTCTGACTATAAAAGGTTGGTGGGGCCTAAGCACGGGTGGAAGTCCTTCCTCTTGAGTTGGACTTACCCGCCTGGCCCCCCAATATTCCCAAATTATCTCTTATCTTTTCTCTTTCATTTGTGTGCGGCTCCTCTTCCAGATCCTGAACCCTGAACCACGCGGGAAGTGGAGGGAAACATTTACAACACCCAAGCCCCGAGGTCTCAACTTGAAGACATCTCTAAAGGGGCACTTTCTGTGGGATTGCCTAAGATTTCTGTTACAACCACATCACACACAGCTCACATGTGTGTCTGCCCATGTCTCTTTTCTTTATTCCCTCACAGACACTGCTCCCAAAGTATTTTATAACAAATCTCCATATAAAAAATCTCATCTTTTAGACAGTTACCTGGGGATCCCACCTACAAGAATTGGAGCCAAAAGTGGGTTAGCATGAGGAGGACTGTAAACTGGAATTTTGGAGGTATGAGTCAACTGGCAAAGAGAATCAGTGGTTTAGTGTAGTATGGGTGTCCCAGAGCATCACATAGCAGTGCCAGTATTCAAGCCTTAGACCAACTGGGAACTGGGTTGGGATACTGAATGGAGAGAATGCACTGGAGAATAGGCACTTGGGAAGTTTAGCGGAAGTAGAGATCATAGGAACAACAGAATAAGATGGCTCTTACCGAGTCCTCCTGGGGCATTGAAAAAGAGAAAGGAAAATTAGGATGAATAATCACCATTTAAAGACTAAGAGTTGGGAGACTTCATTAAAAGGTTATAAAGAAAAGAAAAGAAAAAGGTTATAAAGAGACTCTCATCTCCTGCAGTTGGAGAGCTGTAAAACCTGAGAAGCAGGAGCAGGATTTAATTATAACAGCAGGGGTGCTCAAATCCCTCTAGAACACAAAAGAAGTATAAAAAAGGAAGTCACCTCTTCCCTGTTTGAAGAGGACACAGAGATCACTATCTTCCAAGAGAACATTCAACTGTTCTCATCCAGAATTTAGCTCATCTGTTGGGAGGTACAAAGATTACATGACCTGACTTTCAGCTCACTTCATTAAAGGTAGGTACAATGGTGCCAAGAGTGGAGTATCAAGAGGACTGGTGGAACCTCACCTTGGTGCCACTCAGTTTGTGACCCCAGATGTTACATAAAGCCTTCAAGTCTCCTAGTATGTAAATCACTACAGAATGTTGCAGTGATTACTTAATGAAAATGCACCTCTGACTTCAGTACAGTTGCTATTGTATAATAAGAATTCAACACATGGTTACCACTGATACTAGCATTAGGTATGACAGAGCTTATGTCTATGTAATTTTTTTATTGTCAAAAGCCCATTTTACCAATTCACTTCTAATTTACATGAATCTAAATTAAATTAATGAGTAATTGAGAAGAATTGAAGAATGAAAATGTATGCATTTTAATTATTAAATATCTTCAATATATTAAGCATTTAAAATATATAATATTATATAATAAACTAGAGGCCCAGTGCACGAATTTGTGCACCAGTGGGGTCCCTTGGCCTGGCCTTTGGAGATTGGGCCAAAACCAGCAGTCTGACATCCCCCAAAGGGTTCCAGAGTGTGAGAGGGCACTCTGCAAAGTTGCTGGTGGTCAGTGTGCATCATAGCTACCAGTCAGTCAGCCGGACGGCTGGTTGCTTAGGCTTTTATATATATAGATATGGACCAAACTTTATATATATGTATAAACATATATACTGAATATATGTAGTTATTTTTATAGGAGGCTAAAGTAATTAAGTATAAAAACTCAATTTTCTTTGACAACATACCCATATGGGAAATTCAGCCTTTCATAAAATAAGTCTATAAAAATAGCATCTTGTTCATTCACTTAACAGGTAGTATTTACTGACTCCCTTCTATGTCCTAGGCCAGTGATGGCGAACCTATGACACGCGAACTCATTTTTTTGGTTGATTTTTCTTTGTTAAATGGCATTTAAATATATAAAATAAATATCAAAAATATAAGTCTTTGTTTTACTATGGTTGCAAATATCAAAAAATTTCTATATGTGACACGGCACCAGAGTTAAGTTAGGGTTTTTCAAAATGCTGACACACCGAGCTCAAAAGGTTCACCATCACTGTCCTAGGCACTAGGTACTAGGTATACAAAGATCAAGAAATAAGATTAGATCACCACTCTGAGATACAATATCCTGAGGTTCATAGTCTCTTAGAAAGACATGGAGAAGGGGTAAATCACTCTCACACACTCATATGCGCACGCACACAAATGTGTGTAAAATCACCACAGTTTATGGCAGGGGTCCTCAAACTTTTTAAACAGGGGGCCAGTTCACTGTCCCTCAGACCTTTGGAGGGCTGGACTATAGTTTAAAAAAAAAACAACTATGAACAAATTCCTATGCATACTGCACATATCTTATTTTGAAGTAAAAAAACAAAATGGGAACAAATACAATATTTGTATTTGCATGTGGCCCGCAGGCCATAGTTTGAGGTCCCCTGGTCTATGGTGTTGAGAGAAATAACAATTGGCATTGAGAGTGTTACAACACTTATATAACAAAAGAAATAATTTAGCTTAGTGGCTCATGTTTATTTGTGTTTTTATTACTCTTTATAGTAAAGACAGTTTATTTCTCTCTGTCTGTAAGAATCATGAGGAAAGAGATTGTGTATTGTTTACCAGTCTTCCATTCAGAGCACTCTATTTTTAGCCTTGATTGTACTTGAAGGAGTGTATAAACTAATCTTGCAAATCAAACTGAGAGCTAATCACAGTAATTCATGAAACATTTATTGACTGAGGACAATACTAAATCCTGTTTTTAGGTCTTGAACAAATTGTAGATTGAAGTATAAGAACAGAACCCAAATGATAAAAAGAGATTATTTTGCAATATTACCTAATTTTTTCATAAATACATGCATTAATTATTTTCCATTTTTAAATTGAACCTTACTATCATTTCAAAGTGAAAATGATGAGATACCCTTTGTTTTATAAAATTAGAATATGAGACATAATAAAGTATATAGAAAACTTCCTCTTCTCAAGATCAAATCAAGATTTATATAATTTAAAATGTAGAGAACAAACATTCATTGAGGAAAGTATTTTAACAGTAGCATGAAAAAGCATTTTTTCATTTAATTATATCATCAAATTATGTACAGGGTGGGGCAAAAGTAGGTTTATAGTTGTTCAGATGGAAAATAATACAATAATGAATAAATAATAATATAAGAATAAATGGTGTTTTGTGCCCTCACAACTGTAAACCTACTTTTGTCCCACTCTATATATGAGCTTTTTAAGAATCCATAAGGATTCATATGTACATAAGCAAAATATTTATTTATTTATTTAGCTATACAATAAAAGGCTAATATGCAAATCTACTGAACTGCAGAACAACCAGTCCCTATGATGCACACTGACTACCAGAGGG